>NW_003307568.1:336101-338593 GCF_000143455.1 Volvox carteri f. nagariensis | reverse complement strand
TGGGGTGGGGTGGGGTGGGGTGGGGTGGGGTGGGGTGGGGTGGGGTGGGGTGGGGTGGGGTGGGGTGGGGTGGGGTGGGGTGGGGTGGGGTGAGGGAAGGGACATAGGGTTCCCGAATTGGGCAGCAGCCGGTCTGTAAGACTATTTAAGTGTTTCTTTATTTTCATACTCGCATCGGATGGGAACTTGAGGCGTGTCGTGACTGTATACGCAAAGGTAAGTATGTATACGTGTATGATAATTAAATACGGCAATACACTCTGTAGTACGGTAGTACGATTGTTTAGAAATCGCACTATGATATGGAATACACCTACACCCGAACAACAACGAGTCCTAGGCAAGAGGAATTTCGCAGACTTCATAAAAAAAACCACAGACCAACCTTTTCCCGCGCAAAAATAACCACACCAAGCACCAGCTGCGCTAACCAAGCATCCCAGCCCGTGTTCGTACACCCTACTACGGTATACCTGCTTATCCCACGGGCTGTACAAACTGTTTGTAACGTACAACCGTTTTCCGTCCAGTGACAGTTGCAGCATCTGCGGCCCGCCCCGGAGCTCCACGCCTCCCACGGTGGGAATCTCGGGCGGCCCGGGGGTATCTTCTGGCAAGCCCCCCAGCACCTTCAACGGGCCGCCTTTCCGAACCAGGCCGCCCAACCAGACGCGGCCCGCCAGGCGCGGCGCAGCGGGATCGGAGATGTCGTACTGTACGATATCTCCACGCAGCCAGTTGGAGACGTACAGGAAGCGGTCGTCCAGGGAGATGAGGATGTCGGTGATGCAAGGGGGCAGCTCGGGAAGCACCCAGCCCTCCACCTGTGAGTGTGTGTGTGGGGGGGGGGGGGGAAGGGGAGTGAGTGTGTGTGTGTGTGTGTGTGTGTGTAGGTGCAAGTGCGAATGGGGGGGGGAGGGATTCAACACGTGTAGAGGCCTCTGAGGTGTGTGTGTGTGTATGTATGTGTCGAAGGGGAAAGACGAACCAGGAACGAGTGAAGCTGATGCCAGGGATAGACTGATACGCCAGAAGTATGAACTGATACGCCAGTCTCAGGGGGTCAGGATTGGGCACGAGGAAGAAGGCGGGGAAAAGGGTGAGGACAGGTGGAGCGGGTGAGCGAGGCGGATGTCAAGAGTAGTGATGGTAAGGTTAGATCGTCCAAAACGGAGGCGGAAGTGGAGGAGGAGGGGGAGGCGGAGGAGGGGGAGGCGGAGGAGGGGGAGGAGGGGGTTCACAAGCAGGGGGCCGTACCCGGTACCCGGCAGGTATCCACCACCGGGCCGAGTGAAAAGAGACGAGAGATCCGCACCCAACACCTCCCCTCCCCTCCCTCCCTCCCTCCCTATGCATCCCCCTTTCTCTTACGCTGTCTATCTATCTGTCTGTCTCTCTGTTGATTTGTCTACCTGTCTGTCTAACTCTTCACATGCACGCACACTGAATCCGATGGTGAGTAGGGGCGAGGGTTCGTACCTTGACCCAGGGCTGCTCCACCACCACATTAGCGACCCACGGGTCGTTCTCAGCTGGCCGTGTGAAGTGTATGACGTTGGACGACAGGGCGGCACCCACGAAGCCGTGAGGGGAGGAGGGCTCGTGAAGGAACCGCACCTGGGGGCAGCGACCGGCGCAATCAAGCGGCCATGTGTAGTTGTGTTGATGAAAGGGTGTGTGTGTGTGTGTGTGTGTGTGTGCAGCGAGCAGCACTCCAGCAGCAGTGTGCAGCTGTAGAGATGCCGGGTAGAGGGATGTGTGTGTGTGTGGCCTATACGTGGTGACATGACCAAGCTTGGCTACTTGTACGTACGTACGTATGTACATATGTACGGGAAATAAGGGTGAGAAATTGGCGGATGCCTGCCCGGCAACTCCCCTTTCCCCCCTTCTGGCCGGCCTTTACCCAGTCCTCCTCACCTCCAGGGGCAGGAGGCCCTTGGGCCCCAGATCGATCTTCTGTTGGAGGGACCTGGCCTTCCAGTCCCACACGTACAGCGAGTTGCCGTAATGCTCCGGAACCTCTGCCGGGTTGAAACCCTGATGGTGGGGTGGGGTGCAATTTGGGTGGTGGGGGGGGCATGTATGTATGTATGTATGTATGTATGTATGTATGTATGTATGTATGTATGTATGTATGTATGTATGTATGTATGTATGTATGTATGTATGTATGTATGTATGTATGTATGTATGTATGTATGTATGTATGTATGTATGTATGTATGTATGTATGTATGTATGTATGTTGTTACAGGGTGGTTAACTTCGCCAGCGGCCCCCTTTCCCGGGGCAGTCCCTGCTCTCCCCTGCTAGAGGGGCACCCTAATCCGTCACCCCATCCGACTTCAGAATGTATTCGTTGAGTTCGGCAACTCACCACCAGCATCCAACCAAATCTAGCGGATCAACGGCGCATCAACTTAGTTCCTGGTCAGCTCGCAAGTTGATATTATCACGTCCTACACCGTCCATAAGATGGGGGGCCACCT
>NW_003307568.1:333460-335889 GCF_000143455.1 Volvox carteri f. nagariensis | reverse complement strand
TAACCCCCACCCCGGCCAGGCCCCCCCCCCGGCCCCCCCCCCGGCCCCCCCCCCCTGCACCCCATCCGTGCCCCTCCCACCTTGCTAAATGCTCGGGGGGCTCCCCAACCGCTGCTGACCATCACGTTCAGCCGGGGCTGGTACCAGAAGTCGTACCCGTACGGCGTCTCCTCGCCGCTCCACACACCCTTGATGCTGCAATACATACATACATACATGCATACACGGGCATTCTTCGCTTTGAGAAAACTGTGTGTATGGCATTTCCCAAACCTCAAACTGGCCATCGACCCACATTTAAATCGGCGCTCGCACCCAATCTACAAACCTTGCTTACCATCCCCCCCCTCCCCCTCCCCCCCCTCCCCCCCCTCCCCCCCCCACATCTCCCCCCATGCACGCGCACTCACCTCAAGTCTTGATTCAGCAGCAGGAACGACCCACGTGCCGTACCTTCCTTATCACCCATGGCGCTGATCTGCAACGGGACACCAGCATACTAAGGCCCTCAGGATGTACGACAAACACAATCACATGAACCCTACTCCACTAACTGACCGACTATGTCTGAAGCGACGTACGGGTCCGCCGACGCCGTCAACCATCGTCATCGTCATCGAGTCATCTTCCTTGCCGTTCTCATTGCGGCCGCCACCGTCGCCGGTACGACAGCCACCCATACCCATCAGCAAATCCCATTCCCAGGGCCGCCACAAGGGGTTTCACGCCCCCTCTCTCCGGGCCGTACGTGTGGCAAATCCCATCCCCAGGGCTGTACAACGAACTCTACGCAAATACCCAAACACACAGACACACGCACCATGATGCTTCCGTCCGGCGCGCCTGCAAACAGGAGATAGGGACGCGGGAAGGGGGGTTGCGAGGACGACCGGTTTGAGATGAGGCGGGATGTCGCCTGGGGGGTTCTGCTGTACTACAGCATCCGAAAATGTTAAGACGCCAACCTCCCAGACCGCCTAGGTCCAGCGATCTAAAACCATCACACTCCCACAACCCATGGAAGCGTTACATCCAAGAACATGTCCTCCAACGCCTTCCCCTCTCCCGGCGGTTTTCAGTTGTTGGTTTTAAACTCCTAACCTCCCTAACCTCCCGCACGTACTGCTACCCGCTACCCGCTTAAGTTGGGGTATTCTTTTCCCCTTCCCTCCCTCCCCCTCCCCGCCTCCCCGCCTCCCTCCCCCCCGACCTTCGCGCTCCCTTCTCCCTCCTCTATCCGCACCAGCAGTACAGCAATAGCAGCAATACAAGTAGTACCGAACCACCACCACCACAACCACTCACAGTGGCTCGTGTGCAGGTAGCTCAGGCCAGTGGCGGACTGGATATCCCCCGGCTCGGCAACGGCGCCCAGGCGGGGGGCTCGGGGGTCGGTGGCGGTGTCGATACCTGCGAAACACACACACACACTCACACACGATATATATACAGACATTTGTACGCATTTTGCAACCACACACCGCACACCCACCGACGTGATGGACCACCACAGCGCCGCTCAGTGAAGGAGAAAGAGATTTAAATGCACAGACGACAGGGCAGCGGACGACAGGGCAGCGGACAGATCACGAATGACAGTTGGATGGCAGTTAAAAAACGACACGTGTGTATAGTGTGGATGTATATATACTCGAAACCCAAGGCAACGTCGTCCCTGTCCCTCCTTCGGCTTTCACATCTTTTTACTCCTCTCCCCTCCTCTCCCCTCCTCTCCCCTCCTCTCCCCTCCTCTCCCCTCCTCTCCCCTGTGCGTTGTACGGATAACCAACTCACCGTACACTCGGCCGCTGCCCAAACACGGCAGGATGAGCAGCCGGCGAGCGGGCGCTGAGGGATCCGCGTGGCAGGACGAGCACGAGTTCCACCCTGTGCGTACGTATGTATGTACGTACGTATATTTGTTTAATGCGACCAATTGTGTATAGCCAGGTGGAGTGAAATGTGTGTATATGTGTGTGTGTGGGGGGGAGAAGGATAGGGGGCTGAGTCGTAAGATGGGAGAGAGGGATTTTGAGTTCGGGTGTACGGGGCTTCCTTCGGCGGGAACGAAACACGTGCAGGGAGCAGCAGTAGCAGCAGTAGCAGTAAGTAGCAGCAGTAGCAGTAAGTAGTGGGCAGCAGCAGCGACAGCAGCAGCAGTTGTCGCGGCAATCAGATCTTGATGGACGACGGGGCGATTCTTCTGGGCTGGGCACGAAGAATGAGAGCTCGCAGAATCTATACCCACAACTATGAGCATCCCAGCTTTAGCTGAGAGGTCTTTATTTTGGCAATCCGCTCTGGAAGCCAACACGATGTCTTTTTGATCGATATTCTCTATAACTGGCAGCGCCCATATTGCGGTAGCACAGCAACTTACTAAACACACACAGCAGTCACCCCGGCTTCCCCCCTCGGACCACTCTTTC
>NW_003307568.1:330718-332809 GCF_000143455.1 Volvox carteri f. nagariensis | reverse complement strand
AGCCGATGAATCACCTTTTCGGTGTGGGAAGTGCACCAATAGTTGGGTGGGGTGCGACGAAGCGCGGAGGATTGACGATAAGGAAGACCCATAGACGGGGTCGGGTGGGGGGTTAGGGTAGAAGTAGGATGGCAAGGTGTAGAAGCTCGGAGATTAAGTCAGATGCTGGGTCATTGGCCACGTAGGATTGGCCACGTAGGATTGGAAGTGTGGAATGTGAACAAATGGAGGAGTGAATGGTATTTTGCGTGGTGGGGGGAAGACGAAGTGTCTGTGTTGGGGGGGGGAGAAAGACGTATGTGTGGCCGCTGAAGAGGAGTCCCGAGGGCCGAGGGCATACAAGGAAGCTTATTTAGGGAAGAGCTGGGAGCGCTGAGTGAGTTGGGAGTGGGGATGAGGGACAAATGACGCGCGAGAAAGAGCGGAGGACCATCGTGGGTCGTAAAAGCGGCTTCATATGCTTAGCAGAGGCAGATTGTCAAGGACGGCAACAGGCGCCGGAAATCGGGGCCAGTGCACTTTTCACCTGCTTGTATGTCGCTGACTCAGGATCCACGTCCACCGTCGCAACGTAATCAGGCCGGCTGTGGTCTGGGATGACGCAGGGAATGTAGAGGAGCTTCTCCTTGGGGCCATTGCGATATGCGTCCTGCAATAAGAGCATGGCGATATTAACCGGCGCGCTAGAACGCGAACCAACCGTTGATATTTGGAATCGCTGGCAGATATTGGACAATTCGTATTACTTGCATCCAGCTTGACTTTGTTGCCCACGTCTGGCAAGTTGAAAACCGGGCCCAATACGTGGAACTCACCAGCGGCGACGCATAGCCTGGGCCTCTAGCACAGCAGCCGTTTGCAATAGTCATCTTGTATCGCAAATAGAAAGCTCACGACCAGCTGGGAACTTTGGGCCGCTGAGGGTGTCGGAATCTGGTGTGGCAGTTGGTCGATTAGTACGGTTGGAAGCGGACAGCAGGACAGGAAGCTATGAGGAATAATGAATTCACTTTGAGCACCGGCTAGCAGGAAATCATGAGTAGGAAAAAACAAAAAGGTGCCGACGGCATTTGACGTATTTCTTGGTGGAATTATGTTTGCACTCCTGGCCTCATGGCCTGACGGCCGCAGTGTCATTTCGCAAATCAGGTGATACGTGCGTTATGTCAGGTCTACTAAAGCCGAGCATGGCAATATGTGAATTCCGAGGAAGCATTCGATCCTTCGCCATACCAGAAATATCGCTGCCTGGTAACAAGGAGTTGGTTATAATTTCAACGTGGTCCAAAGCTCGCTCGGTAATGGCTCAGAGACTCAAGGCTTGCGACATGAGCACTCAGGTGGCGAAGTCGCGTCAAAGCCGTACGCGACGTCGATAGCTGTTTCGATTGCTTAAACGTCATCGCGTGATCCGTACTCACTACTAACTTATTGTGGGGAAGGCCATTGCGTCTGCGACCACACTCCCGCGGTACCCAAACCCTTCAAAGACAACTCCGATCAGCCATTTGGCTGTTAGTGGGAGGGCGGGTGGGCCGCTCGCACGGCAATCGAGTAGAGAGTACGAAAATAACCTAATGCAGTCATCGACAGCAGAAAACGTAAGCCTCCAGCCTCAGGCCGACTCTCTTACCTACCATTCATATTTTCTACCTCGTTCCCAAGACTCCGCCGCGTTGCCTCTAGTTCGACTCGTGCCACAGGTAACTTCGCTCGTCGCTACTTTGCCATTCACCTTCGCCTCCACCCAGCCTCTGCTTCTCCACAGAAGCGGCGACCTCCTTCGCCGTTGTTACGCCTCGTCTATGCGAATCCTCCTCATCCGACTGGGTCTTCTGCCTACCCGGTGCGCGCCCCTCTCTCCGCGCATCCGTCTCTCCGGTCCTCTCTAACGGTTGCCTACCTTACTGCAGGACTCGCCCCTTGCCTGTCCGTTGCCGGGTAGGCTTTTCTTGCCTTCCCCGGCCCCACTTGGGGCGCCCCTCCTTGGCTCGTCCACTACCTTACTTCCATCCGTTCCTGCCCCTCGGGGGCCCAACCCCTCCGCCCTTTCTGTGGGCCCGATGCCCGCTCTGGACTTATCTCACGCCC
>NW_003307568.1:329706-330668 GCF_000143455.1 Volvox carteri f. nagariensis | reverse complement strand
CGTGACTTCCGTGACCCGCGTGGTGGGGGTCCCTTCCGTGGGTTTCCCCTACCTCTGCCGGACCCGTTTGGTGCCTACCCCTCGCTTTCCTTACGGATCGAACAACTCGGGACCAAAACATCCAAGGGGCGTCGAGCCCCCCCCTTGGAACTGCGCCCCGACCCTTCTCCCCGACATTGCTTCATCCGCACCCTCGCCCTCTATTGGCAGCTGTGCTATGCCCCCGACGCCCCCCCAGGGTCTGCAATCTCCGACTACCTCTTCCGTCCCACCGACCGGGGTCACCAACGCTTCGTGGAGCGTCCATTTTCCAGCAGCGCGTTAGCCATGCGAGTGGGCAAACACCTGGAGGAGGCTGGTGTCTACGTCGGGCAAACCCCTCATGGGTTTCGTCGTGGTACTATCCAGGCCACGCAGGCCGCTGGCGCTTCCCGCGCGGAGCTCCACGCATTCTCCCAAATTCGCAGCGCTCAAGTCCTGGAGCGTTATACCGACGCCTCTCGGCCCACTCGTGTCCCTCGCGGCTCCGGTCCCAGATCCTAGCTTCCGCCTCCTGCTGGTGCTGCCCCTCTTGGCCCTGGCGCTCGCATCGTGGCTCGTCTTCCTCCCCTCTCCCCACCACATCGACGGGCGGGTGGGCGGGTTCTGACTTGCGCTTGCTTGCATGGTTGACTGGCGAACTTGCGTTGTCTGGATTCCGCGCTTTGTTCCCAGCTAAACTTTGTAACGAACTACCGTATCAGTCCCTGTCCTCTGGCCCATTCTGGTCTGCGCCTTCCCGCGCCGCACTTGCCGTACTGCACTACAGGACGAGCACTTAATCAACATGCATTGCTTAAACGTCATCGCGTGATCCGTACTCACTACTAACTTATTGTGGGGAAGGCCATTGCGTCTGCGACCACACTCCCGCGGTACCCAAACCCTTCAAAGACAACTCCGATCAGCCCCAACACACACCG
>NW_003307568.1:295600-325915 GCF_000143455.1 Volvox carteri f. nagariensis | reverse complement strand
TCGCGAGACTCCTTCGGATGAACCGCATCGGCCCCCTCCGGGTAACTAGTTGGTCCGCCATTCTGACGTCCTCCTTCGTCTCGCTGTTGAATGATGTCCTCCAAGCCTTCTTGGACTCCGCCGCGCGATTCCTCGCGCTCTGCCATCACTTCGCTGTTACTGGCGACCGATATGCCAGCAACGTCGGATCGCCTTATCTACTTTCCTATTGAGCTGGGTCACGAATACAAAGTAAATCCCTATTTAAACAATTCAAACTCCCCAACAGACGACGTTCTGACTTGCGCTTGCTTGCATGGTTGACTGGCGAACTTGCGTTGTCTGGATTCAGCGCTTTGTTCCCAGCTAAACTTTGTAACGAACTACCGTATCAGTCCCTGTCCTCTGGCCCATTCTGGTCTGCGCCTTCCCGCGCCGCACTTGCCGTACTGCACTACAGGACGAGCACTTAATCAACATGCAACTATTCAAACAGTCCAAGCCGCATATTCTACGTTTTCATAAAGGCCTTACAACGAGCTACCGAAGTACGCCGCGACTCTCTAAAATTACGGGCTCGAGCGAGGTGACGTTAGAAGGAAAAACGGTTGAATGAATTTGTTATCGAGCTAGAGTGGCCAACACGGGCCAAGTCTTTTGCAGACCAATCCAGAACCTCATCATGCTTTGAAATAATCGGATTGCTGGGTGCCGTGTCTCTTCACGCAACGGCCCGCGGGTCTATCCTGCAGCCTCCAACTGCACATTTCTTTACGATACGTTCACTAATACCTTCCAAATTGGTGTTATTGTTTGTTCTTGTTCCTGGCTCGGTATATACTAAGACTGGACCAGCACTGGTACCTGCAGAGATGAGTTTGCCGATATGGCTCTCCCCTATTTTTGATGATAACGACAATAACCTCGCGCCTACCAGTAGCGGTAAATTCGTCTTGCCTGTGCTCGTGCTGGAGAGGATATGGAACGCGTGCATGCATGTGCTGCAGTAGTGGGCATTTAAGAAAGTGGTGAAAAAATAGCTGGTCTGCATCGAACCCTCATTTATGTTTGCAGATCGTGGAACCGCTGGGTGTGTTATAATATAATGATACGCATTTCCAGCAGAACTGCAAATCCGCGTTTTTCCCACTTTTATGTGTGTAGACTTGGAGCCATTTAAAGGACGTGTGTGTGTCTGTGTTTTTGTTTTACTATTTTTAGGTGAGTTGCACATCCGGTATTCAACAACAACATGCCGAAGCTTATTTGCGGTTATTGCAGTTGACGTTTTTTTTCCAACACATGTACCAACCACAAATCAACAGCCCGCCGATGATGATGAGTCGCATGCACAGCCACGCCGGGACACCCGCGCCTCCTGTCCGACATAGCATATCATGTCGCGCCAGGTCATAACCGTAGTAGCATCGACAACACGTGCATGTGTGCGTACGGGAGAAGAGAGCCAAGCACCCGCCCAGCATGTCAGTAATAAAAGCTCAATTCAGCTGCAATCTGACATGTCGTACGAAAACAAAGGCCCACCGGCAGCTTGTCAACCCGTCTGCCAGATCGCTATGTTGTTATGCGTATAATTTACAAATCTTACTCTCTGCTTCTTCCTTTTCCCTCGGATACACAACCTAAAAACCTAGAAACATAAACTAGGCAACGCCAACAGACAACTGCCGCCGAGGGAGGAGGAGGGAGTTACATGTCCACTCGACCTACAGCCGCCAGTATTCAATTTCTATGGAAATGACAACGTAACAACAACTCCTCATAACCACACACAGGTTCTGCACAAGGATTACAGCGCAGTTTTTCGGTTCCTCCGTCCGTACAACTGCCGTACATCCTACATCCTATGCTGCTGCTTCATCAGAGGGTCATCAGCTTCCAGGTGGTTCCGTGATGGTGGTGTCGTGCGCCACTTGGGTTTCGGTACTACTCTACTTTCCACCGCCTTCCTCCTCCTCCTCCTCCTCCTCCCCCTGCTCCTCCTCCTCCTCCTCTTCCTCCACCCCCATCTCCTCCTCCTCCCCTCGTCTGCCCTGCTCCTTCTCGTCCTCCTCCTCCTCGCCCTGCTCGCCCTCCTCGTCCTTCTTCTGCGCGGGAAGGTGCCGGTAACCCTCGCTGCCCAGCTGCGCCTGCAGACAGATGCGCCCCACATGCAACCGCACACACACACACACACACATGCAGATGACCGAGGATAGGAGTTCGAGCCCCACACAGAACAACAGGCCAACAGCACCGTGAGAGGAAGGTGTAGTGGGCAGGCGTAACGGTAATCGCCTAACAAGTTGAACACCAGCAGCAGTTAGTTGAACAGCAGTCCATCGGTGTTGTTATCCAACAACGTGAGAGAACGAAGTAAGAACTATTAAATATCTTTAGTATCGAAGTGTACGCGCGCGCGCGCGTGTGTGTATGTGTGTGTATGTATGTGTGTGTGTATGTGTGTGTGTGTGTATGTGTATGTGTATGTGTGTGTGCGCTATTACGTCTCGTGGTGCTGCTGTACTGCCCTTCAAAGGGGGAACCTGGGGGCCCCATCCCTGGAGCCCCGAGGGGGACCCAAGGGTCCAAGGGCCCAAGGGCCGACAGATGTTCGTCTGTACATATATATGTATGGACTCCGTTTGGCAACGACCAGGTACCCTCCCACCCCTCCCACCCCTCCCACCCCTCCCACCCCTCCCACCCCTCCCACCCCTCCCACCCCTGGGGCGCCCCCCCCCTCCCACCTTGCGCATGTTCCCTCCGATGGTTCCTCCGACACTCATGCGGTCCTGGGGGTCCTTGAGCTCGCTGAACTTGCAACCGAACTTCTCCATCGACACCCTGTACGTGCATATGTGTACATGTATGCATGTATGTATGTATGCATGTATGCACGTGTGTATGTGTGTATTTGTTGTAAGCACGCGCAATGAAGAGCAGTGCATTCAGGACAGGAGGAAGGCGGGGTTGGGTAGCGAGCAGGAGTCAGGGGTACCGTACGGGGGGCCACGACGGGGCAGATAGCAGCGAGCCCGGGGCGCAGAAGTGCAAAGGAGCCATATCATGCACAGCGAGCAAATCCCCCCTCCATTGGCGGTCAAGTCAATGAAGTGGTCAACAATGACATACCCTAGCCGGCCATGAATTCTGCAATGTCGGGCCTCCGCCCAATTTAAATAGTGCGCTTGGGTTATGCGATATGCGCTCGTGGCTATTCCAGGAAGGATCGCTGTGACAATATGACCTAATACAGCAACACCATACTCAAAGCGCGCCGCGCGGGAGGAAGATGGGATTGGCGCGGCAGGGTGCGCAAGTCACAAGATTTAATGAAGGCATTGGGACGCACTTCGGCTGACTGCTGGAAGGTACAAGAGCAGTACAAGAGCCTCGTGCCGTGGACAGCTGCCTCTACCGTCAATTGCGCTGCAGCCTCATTATTATTTTGCGCAGCTTTTTAATCATGGTCAAATTTTCTCGCTAGGTATGCTAGCGTATGGTGCGTGTTGAGAGAGAGCAAGAGCTGCTGCTCGCGAGCCTACGGCGCTGGTGAACAATCATCTGGTTGGTCCCTGCAGGAGATTTGCAGGAGGTGTGTTTGTCTCTTGTGCATCACGAATCAAGGACTTCATGTAAACGACAGATTGGATGCTTGGAGACCGCGCGAGCTTGCCAGGTCGTCGTCGGGTCGTCGGGTTAAACTGTTTTTGTCGGAAAAACAGTTCCGGAATCCTTTCGCGCCTGATGACCTAACTGCTGCCCGACAAATGAACAAGAAACACCTTATGAATAAGCTACGAGGGACTTTTATTCACGTGTAGATTTGCGCGGCTATGCTGTGGTCGTGGGACTTTGTGGTCGTGGCGCTACGTAATGGAAAGGGAGGCAGTGGCCTCACAGCCCAACACAGCCTTGACGCACCTGTCCTTCTCCTCCTCAGAAGCACCCATCTTTTCCTTCAGTTTTTTGAGGTTGTTGCTTCCTCCTTGCGCTCTCCTCGCGGAAATTGTGCTTTCTCCTTCACGCTTTGTCGGAACGTCAGAAACGCCGAAAGTTGCCGCTATATAGAGTTCCTATGGCAAGATGGTGCTCTGTGCGTTGGTGTTGTCCTTATTTGCAAAGGCTGGTCGCATCCTGGAAATTATACATCTGCTGGCGACGTCTGGCAGTCGGTACGAACCAGGGGACTTCTTTCCTTGTACGCGCTCAACTTCCATGTCTTGCTTCGTTTGCATATGCCACCTCGCTCCCAACTTCCATTCAAAGCGGCAAGGCGATTTTTATTTGTGGTGGATGTTGGCGCGCTACCCTTGCTATCTACGCATGGGAATTACCCCAAATATAATTACTGCCTTTGCAGTGCATGTGTTACATGGACGGAGCGAGTCTACTAATTCCGCACACCTTTCTTCTTCACTCTCTATTAGTAGCAGGAATTACGCGCCGGGTCAGGCCGAGATCCGTCCAGCTACCAAATTCAATGGCACATACATACATACAGGAATATCGAGCCCTCCCTGTTCTTCCCCAAGCTCCCATCAGTTCCCCCTGCTTCCCTGTAAGCAAGCAACCGATCTTTAAAAGCCAAGGAAAGTCGAATCCGCTCTTCAACCGGGGGCCCGGTTTTTGATCGCCCAATGCCAAGAAAACCACATCGCGCGCGTATATATGCGCTGCTGCAACAGGCCGCAATCCTGTAAGGGCTGTAAGGGTGCCGCTTTTTGCTTTTTGTTGCTATCGAGCTGCTTTTGCAAGATGCAGTACAACACCGTACACACAGGCCGCCGTATTCGTAGGACAAGAGATCGGCAATGTTGAATAAAGTGCAGATACCGTACTGCTACGAATGTTTCGCGCCACACCTTTCGCGGGTACCCAAAAAATATAGCTGGAATTTTCGTTTTGTTACACCAATTCGCGAGGGCTGTCAGTTTTTATGGCACACATTTGTTTACATGAACACACATTTCGCGGGGCTCCAGGGAAGCCACAACAAGGAGCGACAGCGTCAAAGCTCCCAAACTGCTGGACATATCGTATTTCCACTGTGACACACTTCATGGCCCAAAACGAATGGTGTGGCGCGAAACATTCGTAGCAGTACGGTATGCAGCGCATGAGGGTAGTACATATTTCTTTCAGTTAACTAATTCGGTTAAAACAAAAAGATCCGACAGGGATGTCTGAAAGCATTCGAGACATGATAAATCTTTGTTTGGGCCTTCACCCGCACGACACATGCGCACGTGTACGACGTCGTACGACGTCCTTGTTCCTTCCTGCCTCCCTCCTCAACGACGCCAACTTCACCGTTATATTATTGCTTTTGATATTATAAAGCAACAAGCAACAATTGTACGACCGCAACCACAACTGCCCGACACCATCGCCCCGAACCCCACAAACGGCCACCTACAATGTACATGTCTGTATGTCTGTATGTGCGCGAGGTGCTTCAGAAGCAAGAGAAAGCTCTTCCCCTATCCAAGATAGAGCAGCCCGTGTCGTGCTGGCATTGAAGATACATATTTTGCAGTGGTGCCTGCCTCCAAGAGTCCCCTAGCTTCTTCCTCGACACCAATTTTAAGCGACTGGTCGCAGCCTAGCCTACTCGGAGGTGCCCTCGCCTTCCTCCAGCTGCTCCTCCTCCTCTGCCCTGTCGTGGGTGACCTGAAGCAGCAGCAACAGCAACAGCAAAAGCAGTAGCAGCAGCATCAGCAGTCGCAGCAGCAACAGTAGCAGCATCAGCAGTAGCAACATCAGCAGTAGCAACATCAGCAGTAGCAACATCAGCAGTAGCAACAGGAGCAGTATTTGTTGCACATCAATGCTAGCAGCATACGATAAAGAACCAGCATACATACTATAAAAATCAGGGGATAGGAAATAACCTTTCCTGACATTATCATTACGTCACGCGAGTATATCCTGTTCGCAATGGATCCGATCATGTCAAACGAGGTTTTCAAAAGGTTGACAAACCTTGCGGACTTATCGGATTGATTACAACTTTGGGCGCTTTAAAAACCCTAAAACTCCAAAAACCCCACACTCACCTGGCCGCCTTGCTTTCCCATCTCCTTGTAGCCCTCCGTTCCCAGCTGCTCCTGACGAAGACGAGGGAGGGAGGGACACGCATAGATGTGCGATGTGCGTGATGAGAAAGGTGACGAGTCGGGCTTGATTTTGATAATTGCTTATTTGGTTTTGCTTACCTTGCTGGTGTACGAGAGGGGAACGTGGTGATTTACACATGCTTTTGTGCAGGTTGTGCGGATTGTACATAATGCCTTATTATTACATAACACCAGCCGTACATATGTATGTATATGCACACACACATATATATATACATATGAAGCACCTTGCGAGTGTTGCCCCCAATGGTGCCGCCGACGCTCTGGCGCTCGCGGCTGCTTAGCTCCTCAAAGTCCTTGCCGTACTTCTCCTGAGCTACCCTACGTGTCAGCAGATCAGTACGTCTTGGGCTATATCTTGTGTGTATGGCCCCGTGGGGAGCGGGGGTGGGGTTTGCAGACACAGGCGGGGGCTGGGGCTGGAACCTGGGTGGCGCATTATTAGTATTGGGGATGGAGATCTTTATGGGAGGAGGCGCCGAGCGGCGTGCGCCGTGCGCTTGCTTTGCACAGCTTTGCAAAACAGAGCAGATGAAGGCGACGACGCAATCACGAGGGCGGTGTCGAGGGGACGTGTGTCGCCATGACACCAGGTAACTTGATGTTGTCATGTGTGCGGGGCACATGGCATAATTTGCTGCGAGAAATTTGCATTGCTGCCGCTTTGGCCTTCTGTATGCACGTTACACCAAACACTAGCACCAACAGCAGCAGCGGCAGGAGCAGCAGGAAGAGAATTCAACGGTTGAGCTGCGGTACGTCCTTGTCATGCTCTTGTAAAATCTCTCGTCGTTCGAGAACAAGCTGACAGCTACCAGCTTGACAGATACCATCTTAAGGTTGCACTGTAACAACAAGATGCGCGTAACCGCAAAACGCACGGAGACTTGGAAACGTAAGCATGCAGACTTACTCGTTTTTCTGATCCATGCTCGCCATTTTTTTCTTGCAGTTGGAACAGTCGCAATTGGAAAGGTTTGCTTCGTAATATGTAGAACCGTTGTTGCGGGTAACCACCGGTTGAACAAGATTCTGGCCTCCAGCAAGACCTCTCGGCTAATGAATTAACATTTGAGGGCTGTCTATGTCTATACGGCAAAGCAGCATTGACGCAACCGCAAATGGTCGTGACGTCAACGCGGCACAACTTGCGACCCATGGGTCAGTAAATTGTAAATCGTGATACTGCTTTGTTGGTAGCGCTCTTGGCAGCACAAAAAAACACTGTTTTTAATAAGCATAACGCAAATATTGACTTCAGAGGTTGTCCATTAGAGTGGTTGTTTAAAGACTGCTACGAGACGCGATGCGGACTTGCAAGCCTTAATGCATAAACCAAGCCGGCGAGGATGCTTCGTTTTTCAGATATCATACCCACGCAGCACTTCTAGCCTTAAGCGTTATGGATTTGTTGCTCTGTGTGCTCCGTTGGTTGCATTGTCATACTTGAAAGTCCGCAGCATGCAAAGTGTCCTTCTACGTGCGGAAGTGCTCTCAAGAGCAGCATGAGCTAACGCATCTGATATGAACTTATACACGATCCCTAAACCATCAGTAGGAACAAGGTCATCAGAGGTTCCCATACTTACCTATCTGCTTTTTTGAAAAGCAGCTCTCACCGCAAGGTGTCAGACTGACTTGCGGTCCATCAAATCGACCCATCAAAAATTGCACCTGTCAATCTGCCTTTGGCAAAGCCCGAACGCATCAACCACAAAGCCCCCTATATGTGCGCACCATCCATTTGCATGTCAAAGCAAACGCAGTAGTAAATATAACCATTGTAAAGTTGTATAGTCATATGTCTTGGTGTCAGTAATTTACACCAAGTATTTTGAGGCGGTCACGGTGTGCAGCTACGCTTTTAGTGGTCGGTCCATATCTGGGGTCCTTCCCCTTAATCGCCGTGTCGCGGGCCGGTGGGGGCCCTGAACCCCTCTCCTCCAGCCAAACCCTACACCCCTTTCTCCCACCACACAGCTGCGTCTTTGCTTTCACACAACAGGCACACTTTTGACTGTTCAAAATTGCCACAACTTTCCACAGTAGAGAAAGCAGCAGCCCAAGTAACTGTTGCAGAGCAGTAACAGGGGCAGTAGCACTACCACCAGTACTTGAACGCATATAAGCGGCAGCAGAGGAGTTCTATCCCCCGAGCTCGCCTCTATTTCGTCTAGAGGACCATGTCACCAAAGCCGGGCAAGCCGGCAATGGCCGCAGGCACCCGTGCCGCCGCCAGCCGCAAGGAGTCCTCGTTCATGTCATCGCTCCTGGGTTGGCACCGCGCCGGGGCTGTCCTGCTCGTGGCAGTGCTGGCGTCAACTGCCCTAGGCACCTGGGCGCAGTTTGCCGCCAAGCCCGCAACCGCCCTCCCGGCTGCGACCACTACCGCCGCCGCCGCTGTCCCCGCCGGCGCTGGTGCTGCCGCCGCCGCTGTCCCCGCCGGCCCCGGTGCCGCCGCCGCGCGGCCGGCCGGGGCAGCGTCAGCGACCGGCCCCGCTATCCCGCCGGTATGTGTGCGGTCCCGCAGTTCTCCACAGCCACGATTAGTCTGTGGCCACTTCTACCAGCAGTCGTACACACGCGGGTCGTTCAAATTGTTAGATGTCATGGGTGACCGTCTGAATGCGCCGTGTGGTCGGTGTGTACGGTGTACATGTGTACGTGTGTACGATGTACGGTGTGTGAATACACTATGGCTCGCCAACGCTATGAGCTGTGTCCGCACCTGATGATGGAAACCCACTGCCCACTCTGACCCTCCGGTTTTTTTTAAGTATTATACATGCTTTTTTCCAACCCTGCTCGCAAATGTGCTACCAACTACCACCGCCGCGACTATCTAAGGCCTCTGCCGCTGCATCGGCTGCGCCTAAGGCCGGCGCTGCTATTGCCGCTGGCGCCGGAGGTGCCGCCAGCAGGGGCGGCGCAGCTGGTGCCGCCGCCGGCGCCGCCCGCACTGCCGGCGCCGCCGGCGCCGCCGGCGCCGCCGGCGCCGCTGGGGCTGCCGGCGCCGCTGGGGCTGCCGGCCCCGCTGGGGCTGCCGGCCCCGCTGGCCTCGCTCCCAGCTCCATTCGTGGCGCAGCGACCACGCTCTCGTTGCAGGACGACGGCGACTCCGCGGGGCCCGGCGCCGACTCTGCCGGTCCTGACCTCGGTTTCGATTCGACCGCCTTCGACCTCCCTGCCGCTTCTCCTTCTGCAAATCTTGGCGACGATGAACAAGACACTCCTAAACTGTGCCAGGGCAAGACGCCGGCGAAGGTCGTCATCGACCGCATTGTGCCGTACCCCGCCGCCGGCGCCACGCCGCTCATTGTACTGCGCAACATTGGCGGCCAGACCGCCAACCTGACCGGCTGGCGGCTCACGGACAGCGACACTCGCTCCGTGCCGGCAGCAATGAACTTGGTGATGGGCGCCCCGCCTTGCGACGGGCCCGGCAACTACACCATTGAACCCTCCCGCACGCTGGAGCTCAAGCCCAAGAACGACAGCGGACCCTGCGGCTTTCCCTTTAGCCTCAGCTTCAGGTACATTAAGTTTTGGGTGTTTGTATGTTTGTATATCTTTACGAGGGAGCTGTTTTGTGATTGACATTTTCTGTTGTGACCTTTCCTGCTGTGACCAGCAGCGTCATCACATGGTTTCACCTTTACACCGCACCCCAACTAACTACCTAACAAACTAACCGCAAACTGCAGAGACGAGGTGAACTTGTTCGACCCTAACGGAACCTTGATAGCGACCGCGAAATGGGCCGACGCCACCATGGGGTCCGCGCTGCACCTGTCCGAGGACGGCTCTTACGTCAGCATCAGTGAGATGGACGACGTGCTGACGGTGCTCCGAAGCACAGGTCGCCATAAGATCTTTCTGGACGCTCTGCAAGTGCGTGTGATGCGCTTCAAATGAGCCGCGACGAGGCGTGTGTGTGTTTGTGTATTTATTTATGTATGTACGTATTTATGTATAAATGTTATTTATGTATGTATGTATGTGCACCCTTAAGGAGGTGAGGTGCGGGCAAGAGCTGACAGATGAGGTCACGGATGAACCGGAGATGACGGCGGGGGAATGCGAGGGGTGTGTGTGTTGTGCCCCCCCCATTAGGGTGTGTGATCCCCACACTGTCCCCTCCCGTCCCTTCCCTCCGCCGCCGTCTTCAGCAGGGGTTGTTTGCCGCGCACCGTATTCCTATCCGGCGCTCCGTTCCCTTCCCTTTCCATACCTCCAAACTCCTCCCCCCCGCCTCCACTTCCTCCCCCCCGCCTCCACTTCCTCCCCCCCGCCTCCACTTCCTCCCCCCCGCCTCCACTTCCTCCCCTACCCGCAGACCACGGGTCTGGACAAGCAGCTCACCTCCGCCTCCTCCCCCGACTACAAGATGCCGGAGAGACCGAAGCCCAAGGAGCAAATCGAAGTGGCGCCGCAATTTCCCTGGTGGTTCGGTTTCGGAGTGGTGAGGCCCTTATTCCGTACGCACACCTTCCCCCAATCCTACGCACATGCGGCGAAAACCCGGATTTTGCCATGCTGGGGACATTGTTTGATAGGGAAATTGAAAAGCGTCTTTATTCCGAAGGACCATTCGACTGCACGGTGGCATTTCTACCAGCTGGTGTGTGGTGGTGCTAGCTCTACCTGTTGCCGTACTGTGCCGTACTGTGCTATGCTTTGCGTCTTGCGGTGTGCTGCGTGGTGTGCTGCATTCCTATCTCCTCGCGATTAACTAGCTTCCAGGATACAGTGAAAGGTCTTTCCTGCACGCTCATCCGTTCATCGGCGCCTCCTTTCCTAGGATTGTGAACCGCAGTCCTGTCTGATCTTCCTCGGTCTGATCTGCGCGACGCAGGATCGCTCCAAGCTGCCGCCGCCGCCTCCTCCCCCGCCGCCGCCGCCACCGCCGCCCGCCGGTATCCCCCCAGCCGGCCCATTCACGGTACTATCCGAGCGCTTAGCTCACTTGTCTCCTCCTCCTCTCCCCCCCCAGAAAAACGTTGCGCGAATTGAATTGTTGCTCATCCTTCGTTGCGTCGGTGCATATTCATTCTTCCTTGGACGGTTTCTTTCGGTTGCTGTGGGTCTAAAACTGCTCCATTCGTGGAGCGATAAACACAGTGTCAGCCTTTTACGGGCAGCTGCACGCGCGATGCGTTAAAATTTGTTGCGGTGCTGCTTCTGATTCCTAATCGTGAGATAATAAATAACAAAATAACATATAATAATAAATTGATAAATATATAAGTAATAGATATGATCGAATGTATCGATATTCCCTGAATCCGTAAAATATGAATCAGGTTATGGCGCCCACGGACGAGTCGTTCGAGGTGCTGTTGCGGCAGCTCGGCAACGGTCGGCGGTTGCCCATTGAAACCTTCTACCGCCTGCCTGAGCTCCCGGACATCTTGCAGTACCACGTCATTCCGGGCATGTACACCACAGGTGCGTGGATCGGCAACTGCGGATCCGAGCGGCATCAAGGGGCAACAAGGATCAGCTGGGGAGGGGATGGGGGCGGGGGAGGGGGAGGAGGAGGAGGAGGGGAAGGGGGAGGAGAATGGGAAGGGGTGGGATTTGACGGGACGGGAGGTGATGGGGCACAGGGAACGCGCAAATACGACTTGATTCGTCAATCAAATATAAGGATAAACAATTATGAAGGCGATGCAATCCAATCCTGCTTGGCTCACGCGTTTCTCCATCGCGAGTTCCTAACTTCCGAAAATGTGACTGTGGCCTAACGCGGAATCCCCGGACGCCGTAATTTCCCCCCATGTCGTTTTTGGATATGGAAATGTAAATCAGAGTACATGTTCAACAACACGCCCATCTGGACGGCTCGCGGAGTTGAGATCATCCCCTTCAACGACCCCTGCATGACGGAGGGGTCTATGATGCTCCATGACAACTGCGTGGACAAACCCACCCCGGGTACGTTGGACGAGCGGTAGAGAGAGAGAAAGAGAGTGAGAGAGAGGGAGAAGGGTGGAGGTGCGTCTCACTACGCAAAACATCGTTCTCCTGTGCCTTGATATCGCTGCTATCATCGTCCAGCAAGCATGACCAAATGGTCCAAAATGCGTTACTTAATGGCTGGCAGCCGGTGCTTAGGTGCAGGCTTCACAGGTTGTGGCCTCTCACAGCCTCTCACTCCCAATCTCCATTGCCCACTCCATTGCACCTGAAGTCAGGGGTAACTGACTCACTCGCTCACTTGGCCTTCTGCCCATTCACCTTCACCCGTCCTGGTAACATTTGCGGTGCAGACAATTACACTTGCGAGGACCAGAAGAAGTTCGAGAAGTGCTTCTTTCCTTTCATGACCTCGGCTCTGGCGGCCCAGTGGCAGGGCGGCTTCTGCCAGCGCACGTGCGAGCGATGCAGCTGCGCCGCGGACAGCGGCATTCAATGCAGCAAGGTGGTGAAATCAACGAAACACAGAACACAGGAACAAGCGGAAAAAGAAATAATCCTAACAGCCGCCTTTCCACGCCTGAGCTGCCTCACCTGCGCGAAACAAGAAATCCCGTTTATCCCCCTCACACATACACACATACATACACACATACATACATACATACACACACAGCCTCTCATGTTGCCGGTGGGGTTTAGACAGTTCTTTTCCACCCATATCATTAACCGCCTTCCTACATATCCCCTTCCTGCCCCCTGCCCACTCACCCACCGTCTCCCCCGCTCCGATCCCCCATCTTAATGATTCCCCACCCCACCCAGCTCGTGGAGTCGGACCTCATTGGGTCCAACGGTGTGGCGCACTCCGTGAACCGCGTGCTGTTCCCGCCTCCTGTGTTTTCCAAGGTGGGTGGGGTGGGGGTGGGGCGGATGGAGGGAGGAGAAAAGGGTGAGAAGGAAGATGGGTGGTGGGCTGGTGGGGTACATATGTGCGTATGGGGTACATATGTGTGTATAGTGCGGGGACATATGCGGCCGTGGGGGTGGGGGCTGTTCCCATGCCACCGCGCTGTGGAGCACCGCGCTATGAAGGGAACTGGACAGCTTGGGGAAGGGGACCCAATTTGCCTCTGTAGCATTGTAGCATTGTAGCATTGTAGCATGCCTCTGTAGCAGCGAGTAGGAAGGAAGCTCCCGGCTGCCGGCACGCGTAGGAATATGTACGGGTGAAGCGCAATGTAGTAGGGCAATGTGTGTATATATAGCTGTAATGCGCCAAGAAGTCGTTGTTGTTGTTGTTGTTGCCGCTGTCGTGCATTTTTTTCTTTGGTGTTAAGCCGGAGCGCATGCTCCGTGAAATCTGAAATTGCAAGACCTGAAACCCTGAGTGCTGCAACCTCCAGGCCGACTACGCCAACTTGACGAGCATTGAGATTACGGCCACGACTCCCATCCCGGGTCCGCTGCCGGGGATTAGCGCCGCCCCAGCCCCAGCGGGCTCCTTCGCCGCCGCGGCGACAGCCCTGGCCGGTACGGCACTGCCAACGGCGTTGCCGGCGACGGCGACGAACGGGAACTCCGCGGCAGCGGCAGCGGCCGGCCCCGCCAACGCGTCGTCCGCTGCCGCCAACCCCGCCAACCCCGCTGCTGCAGCCAACCCCGCCGCCGACACAGCCGCGGTGACCGCGGTGCCGCAGAGGAAGAAATGAGGCCTCCATTGGCAGCATGAGGAAGAGGAGGACCGGGTGGAGGTTCTGGAGCATTGGTTGGTTGGTTGGGAGTACCAGACGGCTGTCGTACTAACTGCCGTTGTCTGCCGTTGTTCGGGTTGTGCGTGTCCAACCAAGATGTCGTTCAAATCTTGCGACAGAGTAGCCGCGTTATCGTTTGAAGGGAAGGAGAACCGTCCAATGGCTGTTTGGGTGGCGCCTGGAATATCAATTTGATGCGCGTGTGTGTGCGTGTGTGCATGCATGTGTGTGTGCATATGTGTGCGCGTATGTGCATATGTGTGCGTTTTGTGCTGTGTATGCGTGCTTATGCGTGTGTGTGCGTGTGTGCATGTGCGCGTGTGCGTGCATGCGCGTCTTTGACAGGAGCATCGTGCCATGCGCTTTCTCTGCGCGCTTCCCCGTGTCTGTGTTTGTGTTTCGGTCTGCTGCGTTCGGGGGTTGAAAGGATGTGATGTGGGGGTGTAATCGGTACTGTCTTATTTGGGTTCTGCAGATTATATGATCGTTTCGGCCCCGGGCATGACTCGGCTACCTGTACCTCTGGTTTTGCGCCACACACACCCACACACAACCCCACTCACACAGCGAGAGAGAGAGAGAGGATCCCCCTGGCCTTCCGGGACCCTTCGGGGGGCAGCCGTGCTTAATTATTTCACACACGTCCTCCAAAAATGAGGTCGAGTCGCGGAAATGTCCGGATTTGGGCAGCCCTTTCGATATGCAACGGTGGCAACGACTATCCCCCGGGGCTCCGCGGCCGCTTTCAAGGCGGAGGAGGAGGAGAGCTGTCCGACCCCCTTAACGGCCTTTACTTGCCTCCCCGTAACCCCTCCCTCCCCCTCCCCCTCCCCCTCAACGTCGATCCCAATTTGCGCGATAGTGTTATCCTGAGTTTCCGTGGCGCTGGGAGGGCGGGAGTTGTGTCAGTGTCTGAATGAAAGTGGAGCCGAAATCGTCTGGGAACTGCGCGGTTTTTTTCCAAGTTTTTAAGCATCGGTGGCCCGTAATCCCGTAGTGGGGTCGCTCGTGTGCACATGTCTGAGGGAAGAGGTGTATGTATGTATGTATGTATGTATACGTGTGTCTTCACGTCATTTTGTACGAGTTGCTCATTCCAAGCAAGGATCACACAAAGGCCATAAATTGCTTTATGTAGTCGAATGTACGTTGTACGTGCATGTGCTCGTACGGCAAAAGGGGAAGGGGGAAGACAGATGTATTTGTGCTTCCTTACATGTGGTGTGGTTTTTTTTATGTAAGTGGACGTGTGCGTCGCGGGGAGATACGAGAGGGCTTGATGTTCTTTCACCATTTAGGCGTTTGGGTTTAGAAGCCGTACGGGCGAATGTTGAACGAAAATTCTATTCTGTTGTATTAGTGGCTCATTGTCGTGTTCACTACGACGGTCGGTCATGAAGTTGTATTTAAAGAAAAAAGAAAGGGAGAGAGAGATAAAAAGGAGAGAGGAGAGATTGGCGATATTTTGTGTAAATGTAATTCATGTGACGTTCTCTTCTGTAGAGGGAAAACAAGGCTGTGATGTTACTTCTTCTTCTTCTTCTTCTTCCATCATGTATGGGAAAAGAGCCCCAGCAGACAGCCATGACGCCATGCCCGCCTGGACTGCCTACTCAGTCTTCGTCAGTTCTCACTAAACACATTCCGCCTGTTGTCCCCGGCGTCGCCCCAAGCCATCACTCCATTTAGGGACGAGGGGGCCAGGCCCCGGGAACAAAGGGGAATAAAGGGGAAGGTCTTGGTCGCGTTCTTGCTCGCGCGAGGCGACAAGACTGTGCCAGCTGAGAAGTGGCTCCTGTCCTTCGCCTACTTGTCTGTGACACGGCTTCTACACATGCGCCCACACATCGCGTTCAGTTTACCACACACCGTCATCTGCTGCTGTTCCTGGGCAAGTGACCGCAGCGAGGGACACGATCAGACCGGCGCATGGTCGCGGGAAATGGAAATCCGAGGTGGCATGTAAGGACACCAAGTACTACACCCCACCGCGCCACCCGCACAGTCGTACATGCTTGCGTGTCGTGTGTTGCATGTGTGTGTGAGTATCGCCAACAGGGGTTTGGGCGGGGTGACCATCTCTACCGGTATTAGTTGAAGGAGATGAAATGAAATGCGTACGACAACTGATTAACCGCCAACTGTCACCGGTTAAGGTAAAAGTGTCGCGTTTGCTGCTGCTGCTGCTTAGTCGTCAGCACGGCGCACGGCGGGGCGTGTTCTGATGCTTCAAGAGCATACACATACATACACACATACATACATGTACATACATGCATACATACGCACACGCGCAGCGACACCTGCCGTACATTGAGTCGAGTCGACAGGGCGATGTGATTATGAGGACTCCTGCATGGTCACGCCGCCGCCATGTACGGCAGAGGTGCCAGCTTTGTGGAACCCGGGAACTGACCGAACTGAACTAACTGGGTTGATTCATGCACTTCACACACACACAGAAAAACACATACATACACATAAATACACAACACACACTGCACTCGCAAGCGCACATACATACATATGTACGTTGGCAGTCTGAGTCGGGGTCGGGAGCACACAAGACTAACCGACTTGTGCTGTGTGCTGCCGACCCTTGCGCTGTGTTTCGGCTTCGGCCCCAGGCTCTCGCGGTCCACAGTGTAATCTAAGTCATACGTACACACACACTGAATTTCCACACACACACCCCACTGACATGGGGGTTAGTTGCCTGTATACCTGCGGGGGCCCCCCCCACTGGTCACCCCGGGTACCTGCGGCCGGAGGACAACTCGATGACTTGATGTACACACACACATGTACCGCTTGAAGGACGTAACGTCATACCACCCGGCGCCCCACCCGCCCACCCGCTATAGCCCAAAAAAGACGTGCTTGGCGACTCGTCCGCCCTCGGCACCCAACACACACACGCACACACACACACACACACACACATGCACCTAACAACCTGCACAGCTCCTCCCTCCCTGCCCGCCTTTGCCTCCCTGCCCGCCCCCTAAACCCCCTCAGCCGCCACTCGCAGCGTCACCACCGTGTCCCCCACCTCCACCCTCCCCTCCGCCCCCGCCGCCCCCCACGCTCGCCGCCATAACCACCGACCGATTTCCGCGCCTGGCTGGCCCCGCCCCCCCGGGGCCTACACCCCCACTCCCTCCCCCCGCCGCGGCCCCCCCCGCCGCCCCAGGGAAGAATCTAGAAGACGCCGTGCCGCTGGCTTCCAACCCCACCGAGGGCGGTCCCCCACCCGCCGTGGATGTGGACGAGTGATCGCCCCCCGGGGGGAGCAGCTGAGGCCCGCGGCCACTGCCAGGGCGGCCGGAGGTGATGCGACGGGGACCGCTGGCGGCGGCGGCGGTGCCGCTGCCGCCGTTGGGCCGGCCGCCGCCGCCGCCGCCTGCGGCTCCGCCGCCGCTTCCGAAGGTGTTGAAGAGCCCGGAGAATGGCTGGGCGGCCCGGGCATTGACGGAACCGGCAGCCAGGCCGTGACGCGATGGCTGCGAGCGAGAGGTAAGGGAGGCGGTTATGTAGTTGTTGGGTGGTTAAGGGGGAAGGGTTTTGTGGCAACTGACCAAGGGAAGCGAAGCCCACATTCTTCACCTTCTTCCTCACTCATCAGAACCCTTGAACCATGGGTTGGACACTTCAGGTGGTGGTTATGGTGGTTATGGTGGTAGTTGAGCTTCGGTTATTAAGTTTTCCGTATCAGATCCCAACCCCCTCCCACCGCATCCTGCCAGGCCGCTACATCCCCACAGCCCTAACCCCCGCCACCACCACCCCGGGTAACACACAGCCCCCACAGCTCTTACCGGCGCCGCCGCAGCCTCCTCCGCCTCCCGCCGTACAAGCGCCGCATCCGGCATTGATTCGTACACTGGCAAGGCCTCATGCGACATGATCACCGAGTCGTACACACCCTCCGCCGGGACGCGGGTCGCGACGGTTCGCCGCCACTGCTCTTCCACGTCAGCCAGGTAGTACGGCAATAGCTCCTGTTTGTCGGACCGACTTCGCAGTACGGACGACCAGGAGGATGAGTCTTCACAGTTGGGGGGCCCACATGACCCGATGAGCGAGCCGTAGGAGGGGGGGGAGGGGGGGAAAGACGAACCAGGGGAGGGGGGGAGGGGGGAAGGGGGGGGGTAGTTGGAGGGCCTGGAGGCGGGTGGGGGTGTGTTTTTGTGTGTTTTTGTGTGTTTTTGTGTGTTTTTGTGTGTTTTTGTGTGTTTTTGTGTGTTTTTGTGTGTTTTTGTGTGTTTTTGTGTGTAGGTGACGTGTATGTACCGTGTGACATGCTGAGTGTAAGACTCTTTGGAGAGGTGGTGGCCCCCTCCCCTTCCCTCCCTTCCCTTCATCGCCCCTCTGGATCCCTAAGCAAATCCACATTCCCTCTTTTGCCCGCAACCCACCCACCCACCACCCTCCTCTCTCCCCCCTCTCTCCCCCCTCCACCCACCACTCAAATAAACCCTAGAACCCCAACCCCCAGCTTTCCCCCCCAACCCACATACACACATACACACACACGCACACCTGACAACCTCCTGTCGCAGTGAAGCCCCAATCTCCGCCGGCCCCCCGCCGCCTCAAACCGCGCCCGCGCCCTCGCCTCCCTCGCCTCCGCCGCCCGCCGCTCGTCCTCCTCCCGCTGCCGCCGCCTCTCCGCCGCGGCGTGCGCCCCCGCCACCAGCCTGTGGCCCTCCGGGAGAAGCCCCGCGAACCTCAGGGAAGCGGGGTCATCGGGTTCGTGTGACACGGTGCGGGGGGTGGGGAGGAGGACGGGCGGGGCGCGGCGCCGGCTGCTGCCGCTCGTACTGGGAGTGCTGCGAGCTGTGATGAAGTTGGATGGGGGGAGACGCCGGGGGGGGTCGGGGGAATAAAGTTGGTCGGTGTGTGTGTGTGTGTGTGTGTACTGGAATGATGCATCATGTTCCCTTCCTCCTCCTCCTCCTCCGCCGCCGCCGCCACCGCCGTCGTAAACCCTCGCCCCCTTCCCCCCAACACAACCCAACACTGTCCCTAGGGTCCACGAACCCGTATACACCGCCATGTCGTACCCTACCTCTCCTCCCCGCCGACTTAATCCCTCTCAGCGCCCGCAGGTCCCCCACCGCCTCCTTGGCGGCAGGGTCGGCCGTGTTGAACACCAACACACGAACAAAGTCGGAGAGGTCTGGGTGGCCCGTCTGGTCGAACATAACCTGTCGCCGATGTGGGGATGTGGGGTATCGCGGAGGTGGGTTTTGCGTGTGAAGGAGAGGGGGGGGAGGGGAGAGGAGGGTGTTAAGAGAGGGGAGAGGAGGGTGGGGGGAAAGAATGATGCCATTGACCACGCAATGAGCCAACTGCCCGCCAACAGCTGCTGCACTGTCATCAACTTGCCTCTCCTGATCTCCACACGGTGGACCTCCAGCTCCCCAAGTCCCAACCCGACCCCCTGCCCTTCAGCATCTCCGCGGCCCCACACAGCCCATGCAGCCCCCCTAACCCCACCCCCACCCCCACCCTCTCGCATACTTATACGACGCTCACCAGCAGTTGCTGCAGCTCCGTTCCCTCCATACTCTGACACAGCTTCCCCAGTTTGTAAGATGCTGTGGGAGAGGATATGGCCAGCATGTGCAGCTCCGAGCACCAGGACCGGATGCGGCGGAGGAGGAGCTCCTCAACGACCGCAGTGCCGGAGAGAACACCTGGGGGGGGGAGTAGGAGGGGGGAGAGGGGGAGGGGGGAGAGGGGGAGGGGGGGAGAGGGGGAGGGGGAGGGGAGGGGGAGGGGAAAGGGGAAGGGGAGGTGTGTGTGTTGGCGTTCGAAGCTCCCGCGGAGGGGTAAGCCGGGGGAAGCCAGGAAAGAAGAGGGCAATTGAACACGCCTCTCTCTTAACTCCCAACGCACAGACGTCGTACACGGCATGTCGTTCACACACATCGAGACCACATGTCGTACACACCTAGATTGCTGGTTTTAATCCGCCTCCATTCCATTCGTAAGACGTCCGTCAACTGTCCGTGTAGCTGCGCCGCCAGCTGGGAGTGGGTGAGTTTGCGCGGACCGCTGGCGACCCGTGGGCCGACGGCGGCGGTGGAGGGGGCGGAGCCGCGGCGGGCTGGGGAGAGGGAGGGGGAGGAGGCGGGGGAGGTGGTTTGGGCGGTGATGGAGGCGGTCGTGGCAGGTGGTAAACCCCCGGAGGTGCTGCGAGCGCCTTGTACGGCGCTGCCTCGGGTGTTTCCCGTGGTGGGGCTGCCAAGGTTTGTTTCGGAGGTGATTGTGGCGCGGAAGGAGGCCAAGGGGGCGATGGAGCTTATACGGGAGCCGCGGGGGGAGATGGTGGGAGGCGAGGCGGCGCGGTCGGGGCTGGCCGAGCGCGGCGGCGCCAAGGGCGGCAGGGCCATGGACCCTGTGGTAGAGGTGATGCTGGTTGGCGTAGGCGGAGAACGAGGTTATGCAGTAGTGTCGGGCGGGCTGGGCGCCCAATCGAGGAAGGGGCGCTAATTGCGATGCGACGAGGCAGAGACATAAAACGCGTTAGTCCCCAAATGTATGAATGATGATGAGAATATGCTATTGATTCATAACGGGCTCCATACGCAAGCTATTTGCCTGTGTCATTGAACACAGCGACTTCTCTAAGGACAAAACTAGGAGGTCCGACTCCTATTGTCTCCAGCAAGCGGCGTCGTTAGTTAAGCTTAAGTAGTAAATATCTATATAAGTAAAAAAGGTTCAAAATGTGTTGATCCTGCAAAATATTGGTTGCATAGAGGGTTAACGATGTCTATCCAATTAGAAGGTATTGGCAAAAAGAGCAAGCCTGTACTGTTTAACGCCAGTGATACCGGATGTGATACACGCTGATGGACGTATGCAAGCGCACTGAAATGTTCGTTGTACGGGGGCCGATAACGGCAAGAAAACCCCTTCGGCAGCCCTGATGCACCAGGACTTCCGGAACACACTGCGATGCATGAACCTCTAAACCTCACAAATGACAGTAGACGATAAAGACTGTATTGATCAGGAAGCGTTGAGTCCAAACTTGTCGTTCGCTTCTGCTTGCCGTCCACTGATCTGCACGATTGGAGATGAATTTTCGCCCTTGCTGCGTCTCGTATGCCATGAATCTCGCCTGGCTGCTGATGCCGAGCGGAGACGCCTGCAGGTAAACTTTCGTTTCGGAGTTGTGCGAAAGTTTACAAGAGATCTGTTCTGTACAAGCTCGATAACTGAAAGCCAATCGAGGTAATAATTCAATTTGTCTAACCCATCATGTGACATCTTCTGCCTCGCCAAGGAGCTGGGTTCCTCATTGTCTCAGAGAAATGCTTGTCTCGCACTGCACCGTGCGACGCCAGGCCAGCGCGGCAGCGGCGTTTACAGATCAATTGTATTGCATATATCCCTCTTTCACATTCCGAAAGTGCTTTTCCTGCCTTCGCCCCCTGCAGGTTCTCTTGCCCGCCCATCCGTCCCAACAAAATATCCCCCAGCCCCAGCACCTCGCAGCCCTTCTCCGCCGGCTACCAGCCCTGGCCATCGTGGACATTACCCAGGATTACAACGAGAACTATAACGACTCGGACCTCTCACCTGCCAGGACCTTCCCACCCACCAGCCGCACCCTCCCTCCCCCCGCACTCCCCTCCAAAGCTCTCGCCACCACAGCTACTCCACAGCCGCCGCTGCCGCCTCCACCTACGCCCTCCTTCTCCTCCTTGACCTGCTGCTACTGGCGCACGTTTCTCTCCTCCCTCCGGCCCCAGCACCTGCGCTCCCTGAAGCTGGACGGCTTGGTGGTCGGGATGCAGACCCATGGGTCATACATCGTAGCGGCCTGCAGGCACAGCGGTTTGCCGCAGACCCACGGGTCGCACAGCTTAGAAAAGCACGGGGAGCTCGTTCGCACCGCCTGCGACTGCAGCAGCGATGCGCAGCTGTCTCCAAAAGTTAAAGATCAGCAGCAACGTCCATGGCAGGGGCGGCGGCGGCCGGATTGGCCAGGGCCGACGTGCCGGGATGCTGAATTGATGACGGCGACAGCGACGGTGGCGGCGTCCTGGTGCCCCACCCTGGAGCTCCTGGCGCGGGTGCTACAGCGCGCCCCAGGGCTTCAGGAGCTGGCTTTGCTGCGAGTGACGGTGCTGCCGCCACCACCGCCGTTGCGGCGGCGTCCTTTCCGTGTCACGGCACCGCGGCCTCATCCCGAGGCGGCGGCGGCGGCGGCGGCGGCGGCGCGAGCGGTGAGCGATGCAGGCGGTGATGCAGGCGGTGATGGGTTGCCTGGGGCTACCGGCTGGTGCTCGGTATTCTGGGCCCTACCCACGGGCTTGACATCGCTGCGCCTGGGGCTGCTGCAGAGCGGCGGTGACGACCGACCCACGGGTCACGACTTCGATATCGGCGGCGCGCTCAGTACAATGGAACCCCGTGGAGAGGCAGCCGATGTGCCGAAATGGCAGCACCGTGCATGTGGCAGTGGTAACAACGACGGCGGTGAATGCGGCAATGGTTGCGGCGGCGGCGGCGGGGTCGTTGACCAGCTGTGCGCCGCCTGCCTGGGCGCCGCGCTGCGCCGCCTGCCCCGCCTTTCCTCCCTGGAGCTCAGTGGCGTGTCGGCCCCTGGCGCGTTGAGGGCATTGCAGCTAGCAACTGCAAGGGCGACAGCGGCGGTCGAGTCATCATCCCGAAGGGGAGGAGGAGGAGGAGGAGATGCGGGGGCCAGCACCGCCGCTGTACAGCAGCACCAGCAGCAGCAACCGCCGCCAGCCTCCCTGGCGGCATTGGAGCGCCTTGTGCTAGATTTGGAGGGCCTTATGGATCTTGGGTCGCTGAAGGCGGTGGTGGTGGGCGGGCGTGGACTGCCCCGGCTGCGACACTTGATCGTAGCGGAGCAGCGCGCCATCGTCCCCTCGTGGCCGTCCACCGGCCTCTGTCGGCATCGTGTTGGGCCCGACGACACGTACATCGACAGCCACGGCGGCGGCGACGGCGGTGACAAGGTTGTTACGGAAGAGCAGTTTGAGGAAGAGCCATTTTCACCGCTGGATTCCGTACTGTGGATGCTGAGGCAGCCGCAGCTGCGGAGGCTGTCGTTTACCTCAGACCGTGCCTTTACTACCTTGCAGCGGCCGCCGCCGCCGCCTCCTCACCCGTCGCCTCACCCGTCGTCGTCGTCGTCAACAGTGGGTTCGGATGGCGATGGCGGTAGAGGCGGTGGCAGCAACAGAGGTGACGGGGAGGCTGGGCCCTACAGCGGGCGTGGTTGGGACGAGCAAGGTGACGGCGGCGGCGGTGGGTACAGCTGTCTTTCGTCCGTACGGCTCAGCTTTGGCCTAAGTGCCGAGGCTCTAGAACCACTGGTCGTGTGTTTGCCCGCCTCCGTCACCGGCCTCACCCTCAACATCGGCACGTTTCACCGCCCCGCCGACGTACTGGCGTCATACGCCGCCACCGCCTACCCCCGGCGCCGCCACTGCTGCGCCGACGACCCGCCAACAACGACAGCGGCGGCGGCGGCAGTGCCACCTGCGCAACTGGGCCCCCTGTCGCCGGCTTTACCGGCGGCAACGGTTGCTGCTGCGGCGGCGGCGGCGGGTGCGCTGGACTCCCCCGCGTGGCTGTCCGTACCGCCGTACAGCTTCCTCGGCGGGTTGCGCTTCCTGTGGCCCGCGTTGACGAAGCTGCCGCGGGTGGTCCCGCGGCTGAGGGAGCTCCGGGTGGGTGGCGGCGCGGCGGCGTCCTGCTCCGACCACGTACTCCGTTGTTGGGCGGGCGCATCCGGCGACCCTGACAGCCTCGCTACCCCCTTAGTGCTGGACCCCAGCTTCAACGCAATGGTCAGGCACCAGCCGCCGCCGTCGCCGCCGCCGCTGCCACTGCCACTGCAGCTGCAGCAGCAACCGCCGGCGGGTTTAGCCTCCTATGGCGGCGCTGGTGACGGCTCAGTACCTGGTTATGATGCTGGAGGAGGAGGTGCAGGGTCGAGGGGTAATGGTCCGTCGGTTGCCGCCATTGCGGCGGCGGCGGGTACGGCAACCGGCCAGCCCGGGTCGTGGGTTGTGATGGTGCCGGCAGGAGCTAATAGCATCAGCGGCGGCTCCGCCGCCGCCGCTGCCGCCGCCGCTGCCCCCGCCGCAGGCGGCGGCACTGCTGTCGCCGCCATGGGATGGAGTGACTGGTCTCGGAGCCTGGAAAAGGTGTGTTTTATGGCCCAGGGCCCGACGGTGGCTGGGGCGCTTCACCTCCGGAGGTTCATGGGGGGCTTGAGGCGGCTGCAGATAGTGGTGGATGGGCGACTGACGGACGTGGCGGTGGCGGGGACGGGGACGGGGACGGGGATGGGGGTGAGGCCGGACGGGCGTCCGGCTGTCGCTGGCGGCGGCGGCGCGTGAAGATGATGGTCCCTATGTGTGACGTGTGGGACAAGGGGGCACATCTTCACCCGTGGCAGCTACCCGGCGAAACCCTGCCTTGCCTGGTATTTCGGGGCACCCTCATCTAGTCACCCTAGTCAACTTCTCAGTGGATCGCTTAGGTTCCACACCCACCACTGATCTGCCGGATCAACGGCGGCTCATTTCCATTCCTGGTCAGCTCGCGAGTCAACTTAATCCCAGGTCACCACCGTCCATTGACTAGGGACATTATTACTTTCCACCATCGGAAGGATTTTCGACCTGACAGGTCTCGATCCCGGAACCTCCGGGGGCATCGGTGTATGCGTAGTTACCAGTAGTGCCTGAATTGTATGTATGTATATATGTATGTGCGGGGGGACGGGCTGTGGGCTGTACGGCACACTCCCATCTCCGAGCAGGGCCGTACACCCGTTTGGGTGACGTGGCTTGTGCGTGTGCACGTTTGCGTGTGCGTGTATGTGGTCGCTCTGGTAGTACACGTGTGCGGTGGTGTGTGTTGGAGAAAGACCATCAAGTTTTGCCGACGGCACGTTGGCAGTGAATGGGCAGTTATTTGGCAGGGTTGATGGACAGTTGGCAAGAAGGAAGACTAGGTGACCGTTGTGGTCAGACGGCGTCAGATGTCAGCTGTTGTCGAACAAAACACAAGCGTTTGTATTAGTTAGTTGTGCGCTACCACTGCACTTTTGCAGTTTTTGGTAATACCGCTGTGGTAAAACGTCATAGTTGGAGTCGTCATCAAGTCCATCATCCGATTGTGGTTTTGTTTATGATGTCATGTCAAGGTAGGAGAGTTGACATGGTCTATTACATATGGATATTTTATACACAATCATGAATGGTGATGATGATCATGACGAAATGCGCAAGACACTTTTTGGAAGATAGCGATATCGGTGTCGGGGGGAGCCTGAGGACCAGCCCGAGACTTCCGGCGTTTGAATCGCAGCGGCTGTGTGGTGGTGATCAGCCGGCGCGTGTGCTCGGGTGGGCATGTGTGGGCGGGGGCCCTTGACAAGATGGCGCCTCGTGAAGAAAAAGTGGGACAAGGGGGTGAGGCAGAAAGCATGTGCCGCCTGCGGTCTGGTGCTGAGAGTGAGAGTTTAACTCCTCTTCTTCCTGTGGATAGGGTACATTTGATGAGTTCAGCATATTCAGAATACCGCTGTGGCGCTAAGGAAAGAATTTTTTTTCTCGCGGTCATCACTGATCAGGCGATGTGCTGCTTTTTTTTATCACTGTCCTTGCGCTCTGCTGCAAAGCAACGAAGGCAAACGTTAGGGTATTTGGGCCATGTTATGATAGCCAATATACTCGCCGACAAAATTGACGCTGAGGGTCAACTTCAGTATGAACCTGCCATTTTATACTTTTGAATGTTACGGTAATTCCAAGTGCCTTCGTTCTATTTTACCACGTTGTGGATAGCTGCAGTTCCTTGCGCAGCCTCGTTTTGATCGGTTTGCATCTGCCCTGGTTTTCAACGTTCGACATTTCCAGCTTAGTATTTTTTGTTTAAGTGGCTCAAATTTGGACGAACTAAGACGTTTCCCCTTATCAAATTTATGAGGCTTATATGAAGTGAAGATTTATCGATGTATTTCGCGACACAGATGAGGAAAGAAGGGAAAGAATCTGCTGCTGCCCTCTGACTTCCTCCTTTTTTCCCCTCCCCCGGTGGGCCATAGACAGGATATCCCAAACCCCCGTGGAGCCGTTTCCTCCGCCTGCACCGACCAATGATACATCCCCGCTCCTCCAAACCGTACGGCACCAACGCATATACTCTCGTACACAAACATTCACTCCGCTCTTATCGCCATCATCATAATTGGTTCGCGAATTCGTTTATTTCCCCGTTCCTTTCCTTGGCGAGGTGGTGGTGGAGGTGGGAGAGCATCCCTGGCATGTCATGCAACATGGTGGTGGTAGTAGCAGCAGGAGCAGCAGCCGCGGCACAACCCGGGCTTCATGAGGTCTTCCCTCATCCCCTCTACACCTACTCAGCAATGTTACAGAACACCAGCAGCAGCACGGCCACAGCGCAACAAAAAGGCAATATCGCCACCGTTTGCGCCGCTGTGCATTCCGCATTTCACAGCAATGGTCAGCCGTCCCAAACCTGAAGGCCGCCGCAGACAGAGATGATAAAACGAAATTACTAATAATGCGTGCGACGCTGACGCCACACCAACCACACCACACCTGCTGTCTGTGGGGTTCCGCTGCCTCCTCTGCCTCCTGCACGTCCTCAGTGACCGTATCCCCCCTCCACAGCCCGCCCCCTCTCGTCCCCCTCAATCAGGACTCCGCACCACCACCACCACCACCACCATCACCACCACCACCACCACCACCACCCCAACAATCTGCACTCCCATCACCACCATTACCTTGTAGCCATCATCGCTACCGACATCGTCAACGGCATCAACGTTTCCACCGAGTACCGTGTACGGCTCAATGTACGCCCACCCACCCACCCTCATATTACCTCTCTCCGACCGCTAGCTGCCACCCGCTGGTTGACATTCCTGGAACCCCCCTTCCCCTCCCTCATACATCCTGCACATCAATAAACCGTTTTTCCGCGTCCTGTTCCTCCCCTTCTTCTTTTTCGAGGACTGCTGCAGCTGCCGCCTAGAGCTGGTACCCGTATATGGCGGTGGATATGTCGGTAGCTATGTCGGTGTCCCAGGCCCTCCGGGCCCAGAGGACCTGGCACTCCTCGCCCCAGACACCGCCCCCATGCGCTGCCACCCCTGCCCACCCCCCAACCAGTCCCGGCCCTAGGTACATCACCGGCATTACCGGCCCGCCCAGAAGCCCTCTCTTCTCTTCTCTTCTCTCCCTACCCCCCCCCCCAACGACCACCTCATCCGCCTCTTTCTAATGCTGCCGCTGCCGCCATGCCGCGCCCTCGTCCTCTTCCTCGTCTCCAAGGGCTACGTCCCGTCCGTTACCAGCACAACAAAACATTGTTGCGCTGGTCACACCTGGTCCGTGTCGGTGGCATGCGGGGACCTCCTCCGTGCCTCAACCCGCAAGCGGGGCTTTGGGTCTGGGGGGGGGGCCTCCGGCCTGTGCGGCCGGCCCTCCCCCGCACCCACCGCATCCACCCACCCACCCAAAGCCCCAACCCACACAACACATACCACCACTGCAGAGCTTCGACACCTCATCCCACCAGCTCCAGGGCGTCTTGAAGGCGGTCAACGACTTCGCTGACCACGCCCCAAATTGCAGAATCGGCGACGACGATGATGACCTCCTTTCTTGGAGGCTGCACCTCAAGCGTCAGGTGGCTCCATCCGCCGTCAATCCTTAGGCAAATGCGATCGTGGCTTGGATGTACTTTTGTCGTGTATCTCCTCGGCCCGTCGCCGCCCCTCAATCGAATAGCAAAATGGCAAATTGTGCAGTGTGCTCATGATCCGACGGTTCAGCAGTTGGAACGGCGCTCCCTAGACTATCCATACCTTCCCATGCTACACACGCCATGCCACCCAGTAGACCGGCTCCAACATCGGGGCGCGTTAGGTATACAGCCTCATGCTATCCATTGGTCCTCCTGACCTCATCTTACTCGCTGCTCGTCCTATCCTGGCCCCGGAACAGCGGGGCTCTCTTAAGGCGCCTCCATTTGCACCGCCTTTAGCGCTACAACCTTTCGCCTTCCTGGGTCATTCAGATACAACACGACACACTCAGATGCAACGTGCCTTCCTGTACGAGCTACTTCTTGCTGCCCTTTCCGGCACCCTTTCCTTGCACAAACCCCAAACAGAAGCAGCTCGCTGAGGAACGCCAGGAGCAAATGAAGCTGCTGCGTACCTACAGGTAGGAAGTTGTAACGACCTACGGGTCGTTTTACAAGCCATGCGCAACTCCGAACCCCCCACTTGCACGACACGCCGAGTCTTACTAGGAGACGTAGGCGATATTCCCTTCCAACACAGATGAACAGCCGTGCACCCGCCAGCGTGTTCGCAATCCAAAGGGCTCCGGGGAATGGAGCCGACAGCTTTGCGTTTCCGGGGGCCTTTCCGGGGGGGGGTTGACATTGGTTGATCCAGTTGCGGCGCCGCGGTTTCCATGCTCATGGCGGCCGACTCCAGGAGGATTAAGACCAGCTGCGCCAAATTAGGCATCGTGGCCAGCACAATGGGAAGGACTCCGACTAGCCGGACGGCTTCACTGTCCACGGGCGCCATTCCGACAGCGTGGGGGTTCACAGCATGTCGGTCTCAACTGGCCGTTGACAGTTGTTCACCAACCGCGACAGATCATAGCTTCACGGCTCAGAGCGCGGACCTGTCAAGAGATCTCGATCTACTGGAGTAGATCTGATGGCGCCGTTTGGACGAGCGATGCAGTGCGGCGCAGAGGAACTGTTGCGGTTGTGGTGAATGAAGTAAATCACTCAAACGGCAAGCGCGAACAAAATCATCAAGCTCCACAACAGCTCCACGCGTTCCGAAGTGAACTGACAAGCTGGTAGCCAATCAGGTCCCTACTTTTTCGGAAACGGTACAGTAATACATCGCGGTACAACTATACTAGGCCCCACTGCAGACAGCAGGGCCAGAAGATAGAGAGCCGCCTAATGCATCCTATATAAAACGCCTTCCACTCACCCCGCCACCTGTTGCCGTACAAGCCTGGGAGACCCACCTCAAGGGGGTTCGGCCGTCTCTCGGGACCGCCCGCAATGCCGAGAGAGAGAAAGCGATGGGAGCTGGCAGCCGCAGCTGCCACACACGGCGTTCAGCTCGGTCGACCCAAGCGCCACCGACGCCAGCTGCAGATGCGTCAGAAACGGCACGCCGTACAATCTCCAGGGCCCTTGGAGATGCCCGGGAGCACCCGGCGAGCTCGGTGCAGGACCAGTCCCGGAAAGCCTGCTAAACGTCGCTTCCGCTGCCGTCGCCTCCACTGCTGCCGCAGGGTCGATTCGGTGATGCACCGCCCTGCCAGCGGCATCCCCTCTTGAGCTCCAGTCTTTGGATCTGCCGTACTCCGGCTCCGGGGACATGCAGCACGTTGGCGTGGCTGAGGGACAGTCGTCGCAGCCCGGCTGGGAGATGATCCGGCCGCAGCAGCAGCTTCCCCAGCCACAATGCGGCGGCGCTGGCGGCGCCGGCGGCACCGCTGCCGCTGTTGGTCCCTGTGCCGGTCGACGGGTGATCGTGAAGTCCCAGCTCCTGACATGTAATACATGTGGCGGCGCTAAAGTTGGATTGTCGCAGGAAGGAAGGGTGAATGGTGCGATGGACGACCCATGGGTCCGTTAGGTTGTGTGTGCCTGGGTGTGTCCGGATGTCCTTGACATGCAGAAGTCCACAGAAGCTCTGTGTAATGGCGGAAGGCCCATCTGAGTATATCCCCTGTTACGCCTTTGCCGTGATACAATGGTATCGAGACGGGGCTGCACGACTTCCGCTGTAATCTGCGGGTGGGCCGTCCTATTTAAACTATCAGCAACTAAGGCCGACGGCTTACGACGGTGTATTGGATAATCCAACGCTAGAAGAGCGTGAGGTGGGAGGGCTCCTTTGCTCGTGAATTGGCCGAGGACGTCCTTTGCTAAGCGGGGGGCAATGTAACGACGCAAGGCCCCTTTGAGCATATGCCCTTTTGAACTGTTGGCCGTTGTGCCCGTTGGATCGGAAGTGGCCTTTACTTTCTTGTTTGTCGTGTTTGGTTTCTGTTTGTCGTGTCGGGTCTCTTGTCCGATTTCTCTGTTGTCGGTGACCTGGGCGCGTGGAGCGGTCGTTGTTTCACAGCCGGTGTTTCAGTTCAGGCCCCTAGTTGGCCGTTTGGTCACCCCTGAGCGGGCACATGTTTTGGCATTTTCGATCGTCTGCCGTCCCTTCTTCAGTGGGCGTCCATCAGCGTCTGTTGCGTGATCTGTCGCGTCTGTGGCCGGTGGGTCAGTCTATGCGCGGTTGGGGAACGCTGGTTTGACCTAGTTCTTGTGGAGTGTGTTTGGCGCTTTCCGTTCGGTTTGTTCGCTCTTCAGCCTGCGTAGAGGTGGCGCGTCCGCAACCCTTGCTGCTGGGTTGCCGCTTGGGGGTCGTTGAGGCTTTTGGCTCC
>NW_003307568.1:289847-295550 GCF_000143455.1 Volvox carteri f. nagariensis | reverse complement strand
TTGGAGATGCCCGGGAGCACCGGCGAGCTCGGTGGCTGACCAGTCCCGGAAAGCCTGCTAAACGTCGCTTCCGCTGCCGTCGCCTCCACTGCTGCCGCAGGGTCGATTCGGTGATGCACCGCCCTGCCAGCGGCATCCCCTCTTGAGCTCCAGTCTTTGGATCTGCCGTACTCCGGCTCCGGGGACATGCAGCACGTTGGCGTGGCTGAGGGACAGTCGTCGCAGCCCGGCTGGGAGATGATCCGGCCGCAGCAGCAGCTTCCCCAGCCACAATGCGGCGGCGCTGGCGGCGCCGGCGGCACCGCTGCCGCTGTTGGTCCCTGTGCCGGTCGACGGGTGATCGTGAAGTCCCAGCTCCTGACATGTAATACATGTGGCGGCGCTAAAGTTGGATTGTCGCAGGAAGGAAGGGTGAATGGTGCGATGGACGACCCATGGGTCCGTTAGGTTGTGTGTGCCTGGGTGTGTCCGGATGTCCTTGACATGCAGAAGTCCACAGAAGCTCTGTGTAATGGCGGAAGGCCCATCTGAGTATATCCCCTGTTACGCCTTTGCCGTGATACAATGGTATCGAGACGGGGCTGCACGACTTCCGCTGTAATCTGCGGGTGGGCCGTCCTATTTAAACTATCAGCAACTAAGGCCGACGGCTTACGACGGTGTATTGGATAATCCAACGCTAGAAGAGCGTGAGGTGGGAGGGCTCCTTTGCTCGTGAATTGGCCGAGGACGTCCTTTGCTAAGCGGGGGGCAATGTAACGACGCAAGGCCCCTTTGAGCATATGCCCTTTTGAACTGTTGGCCGTTGTGCCCGTTGGATCGGAAGTGGCCTTTACTTTCTTGTTTGTCGTGTTTGGTTTCTGTTTGTCGTGTCGGGTCTCTTGTCCGATTTCTCTGTTGTCGGTGACCTGGGCGCGTGGAGCGGTCGTTGTTTCACAGCCGGTGTTTCAGTTCAGGCCCCTAGTTGGCCGTTTGGTCACCCCTTAGAGGGCACATGTTTTAGGATTACCTTCAGTGGGCGTCCATCAGCGTCTGTTGCGTGATCTGTCGCGTCTGTGGCCGGTGGGTCAGTCTATGCGCGGTTGGGGACCGCTGGTTTGACCTAGTTCTTGTGGAGTGTGTTTGGCGCTTTCCGTTCGGTTTGTTCGCTCTTCAGCCTGCGTAGAGGTGGCGCGTCCGCAACCCTTGCTGCTGGGTTGCCGCTTGGGGGTCGTTGAGGCTTTTGGCTCCGGGAGCTCTATTTCGTTTTGGTGTGTGCGCCTGTCTGGCAGCTCTCGCGTCCTTTGGCCCGCTTGCGGGTCGGCGCGTTGCGCCGTTTGGTGGTTGAATACTTCAACCGCTAGAGGGGGTATCTTCTCCTTTGGGATTTGTCTCTGAAGCAACATGCTGGGTTCGTTGGGCGTAAGGCCCAGTGCGTAACAGTGACTTTCGCAGCGGCCCGTGTCCTCAGGGCCGTCATTTATTGCGCGCATTACGCTGGTAAGCTTATCTTGTTTTTGTTGTTCAGTGCGCGCCCCCCCGCCCGCCCAGCCGTTCACGGCGCAGCCCACGTTAGTTCAGTTGCGGTGGTTCGAAAGGCCTGTCTCCTTCGGGCCTCTCAGTCCTTTTCTCTCTTCCATTATATGTAACAGAAAATGGCATTTGCTCCTGAAGCAACAACTAACGGTTTGTAAAAAATGCAAGCTTGGCCAGCACAGCTTCTTCTCGTCTGTTATCACAATCGTTGTTGCTAGCTTACGTAAAGTAAAAATTGTCAATGATGTTGAGTTGCATATTAAGACGCTGGCGGAAAAAGTCCGTTGTCCCGCTCCAGGAGGCTCCGGAGCGGCCGTGCCCACAAAAACGAATTGGAAACCTAAACATCGTAGTCTTCACCAGCGCCGTGCCATGAAAGCGTTATAGTATAGCGTGTGGCTAGTCTGGCGTGCGACATGGACCCCATAGCGGCTGTTGAAGCGAAAATCGTCAAAGTTGCGGATGAAATACAAGCCGTTGGTGCAGCGATAGCGGCTTGTACAGATAAGGATACATTAGACTTCCTATGGAAGGAAAAGTTGCTCCTGCGTAAGAAAAAGTTGCTCCTGCGTAAGGAGAAAGAACAGTTACGCGAGGAAAAGCTAATTTTGCTTCGCAAAGGTGAGTTGTATCAGCACAGTCACGGCACAGACGTGTACCTAGTGTACCTGCGCTGACCGTCTGCAGCATAAACGGAAGGGTTGGCCTTGCGCTTCTTCGGGTTTACACCGCTTGGCGACTAATCCAGTCACATTCACATGTTGTCGGTTGTCGCTTGGCATGCGGTCTTGTGAACACAGAAAGAGCTCACGGACGCCTATTCCCGTGGGTTTACCCAGCCAAGCCAACTAGGGCTTACCGGTTCCTTCCCTCGACACAGATACGGATGCGACGCGCGCTGACAAACCCAAGTCCTTCTCATCAGTGGCCTTGACGGAGGCTGAGCAGGTTTTGCGCACCATCGGCATCGAGGAGTGCGATGGCAGGGATGTGGCAAACGAGGAACTGCAGGTTCCCCCTGGCACGGCCGTCTGCGATGAATTCGACGTTACACCATACCGGTCTGAGGACGAAGCTACACCGCGGCTCCTGCAGCACCACCAGGAGCAGCTGGAGCGCCTGGGAGTAAAATTTGATGTGCTAGGCGGCTTCCAAATGTTTGACGTGCACAATCGCGCGTCTGATTCCCTGACAATCTGCTGTGGTGGCCAAACCTATTGTGGCATCTTTGACGGCTGTGTAGCACCATATGGCCTGATGGGCTTCGGTTCCCTGGAACAGAGCCGTATCATATACGAGCACAAGAGGCCACCACAGGTATGTACATGTATTCTGATTAGTTCGTGATGTATCACAGCTGCTGAATACGTTGGGTGAGGACATAGTATGTATGTGTTCAAGCCAGAAGTGTGGAGTCGCTTTACCCACCTAACATGCACATCTGGTTTGGATGACAATCTGCAGGACACATCGGCTAAAGCCCAGGCAGTCATGAAACTGCTGGCTGCTAACGCCTATGGGCCATGTCCAGTGATGCTGGATGTGACGGATGGCACCACGCACGATGTGTACACCATTCGTGGGAAGCAGCTCATCACTTGGGCTGGGCTGGACCCAACACAGGTGGGGGATCCGGGCCAGTCACTACATAACCCAAAAGATGCGTTATACTTGCTAAGAGGTCCAAGCTTGCCCAGGATGCTGCATGCTTTTCGTGCACTTTGGCTGGATAGGCCAGCAGTGTCGCCCTGGCGCTCTGACTTGTATGGAGGAGTGTATTGCTAAGGGCATATACAGAGTACATGGTTAGGGGCAGCTCATATTCCATTCCCCCCTGCATCCTGCAGGCCTACTACCTGCAGGCGCAGCACCTCCAGGCAGATGAGAAACGCGCGCTTTGGTCGCTAGAGCTGGAGCAGATTCCGGAGGAGGAGCAGGTGTGGATGCGAAAACTGCACGAACTGCGCCCTGTTTCGGGCCTGAAGGAGCAGCTGGACTCGATCATTCCCTTCCTGCCTCCGGAGGAGCGTATGTCCACGGCGTTTGAACTCATCCACTCGTGGGCACGGACACAAGCGGAGCCGTTTTCCTGACCGCTTTCCAACCTACATCAGCTGAACTGGGTGAGCCAGTGTGAGGGGCATGCTATTATGTATTGTAAAACGCAATGGGTTTGGTTGCTTGTTCGCATTAGAGAGTTGATGACTCGGAGGGCTATCTCACGTAGTGATTTTGATGCAATCTGCCGGCACACTCAATGCTGATATGACCTTTTGTGGTCATATGTGACCAGCAGCATCAGAGGCGGTCATAAGTCCAGTTTGCGAGAGAAAACATAACTAAAGTAAGCGAACTCAGACTTACTGCTCAGCTATCAATGTGCATGTCCTCATCCAGATGTTATGAATGACCTGCACTCGATATCGGCCTTGTATACACCTAGGTTGGAAAGCCCTCCATGTAGGTCGTCGCACACGGGATACTCTAGCAACACATGAATCTCATCTTCTACTGCATCATTACTTTACACCTGCACTCTTGACGCGACCGACTGCTGGATCGGTTGACCTCTAAAGGTCACTCGCCTAACCGAAGCCGCAGCATGACAAGTGTGATTTGCAGGAATGTAGCACGCCGTGTGTTATGGCGTTCCCATCCAATGGATATGCCGGCACATCTTGAACCCTGTTTAGCGGTTGTCTGCTCCAAATTCCCGGGGTGCGGTATATAGCCGTAGGATCTGCCAATCATCATGAAATCGCTGCATTCAACATTAATCGGGTTCGGCATAATGAAATTGACCTTCCCCTTGTCATCCAGTTCCGGGTGCGGCTCCGGGAAGTGTCCAAGGCGCCTAAGACCCTTAAGATCATGGCATCCCAGTTAGTGGCAGTACTATTAAATCGCACCGCAGACGTACCTCCTCACGCAGAACATTGTGAAACATTGCCCTGCCATCAGCTGACGGAGACCCAGGCGAAGAACCAGATGAATTGTTGCACGGGAAGCCATGTCTCCAGCAGCTGGCCTTTTGCACCCACACGTGCAAGGAGGTGGTGTTGGTTTCATGACGTGTCCTATGCGTGACATGTCCACGGCACTGCTAATAATGGCCTTGGGTGTGGAAAGACAAGGTTTTGTGAACATCCACCGCCATGATCGACTGGACTGATAGTACTACAAGTTCCAACTGAGTGAAACAAAGAACCAAGTGCATATCGCCTGGCCCCGACATCCCCACTTCCCCTTTCTGTCCTCAGGACGCTCTGCCACTCCGGGCCTTGTCCCAACCCTGAAGGCTGTTCCGCGGAGGTCAGTGTGCGCTGCGCCTGTCACAACAAGTACCGTGCCAAGTGGAAGTGCTCGAAGGTGCAGGCTGCGTTGGAGCGCGCCGGCCAGCCACGAACGTACGATGACACGCAGGTGCCGCGGCTGCTACCGTGTGAGGCGGAGTGCGAGCTTCTTAAAGGCCAAGGTCCCCACCTCAGTTCAAAAGCCAAGGGCACTGCCAACGGGCCAGCACCTTCCACCAGCATGACCGTTTCATGCAGCATGGAGTCTTTTTCCTTCGGAGCATGAGGCGCGGTAGAAAACAGGCACGTAAATGCCCTGAATGCGTCAAACTCTCCAGTAAGAAGTTATGTACTGTGTCTTTTATCCATTGCGGCCAAGTTCATGAGCATTGTCATTTAATCCTTCCGGTCCTAGAAGAATTGTCAGAACTTTTCCAGGCAAACGATTATGCATTTTTTTAATGAGCTGTTAGAAATAGGCTCTGGTAGAGTGTTATCAGAAAATCTGTGTTGTAAACATTTGGTTTTATGACTTCTTCAACTGGGAAGGCCAGCATGACGCGACTGACGCGGGCAAAATGGGAGGCGTTGGCGGCTAAGAAGGACACTGAGCGGCTGCGTCAGCAGCGACTGACTGCTATTGTGCGGGGGGTCATGATGGGCATTGTGGTTGCGCTAGGCTTGCTGCTGGCTTGGGGCATCAAGGCCGTCCTGTGGTACCTGGACGAAATGATGCAATCATCGTGTGTAGTAAGCGTGCAGTGGAGGTGTCATGCGCTGCATATTGGGCCACAGCATAGGCTATAATACGCGCAGCGCAGGTGGATTGTGGGGCGATGGAAGGCATTGGAAGAAGCCTACTAGATGTTGCGGACGGAAATTTGTTGCAAGTGTT
>NW_003307568.1:288937-289643 GCF_000143455.1 Volvox carteri f. nagariensis | reverse complement strand
GCGTGCATGGTATAGCGTGTGGCGAGTTTGGCTTGCGACATGGATCCCATAGCGGCTGTTGATGCGAAGATCGACAATGTTGCGGAACAAATACAGGCCCTTGATGCAGCGATAGCGGCTTGCATAGATAAGGATGAATTAGCCTACCTACGGCAGGAAAAGTTGTTCCTGCTTGAGAAGGATTTGCTCCTGCAAAAGGAGAAGTTGAAGCTGCTTGACGAGAAGGAGCAGCTGCGTAAGAAGGAAGAACAAATTCGCGAGGAAAAGATTATTTTACTTCGCAAAGGTGAGTTGCTTCAGCGCATATGATAGAGGCAACGTGTAGCTGTTCTCTAGTTCATTTCCACCACCTGCTCATAACATCTTCGACTAGTGCGCCTGCGCTTACTGGTTCCTTCCCTCGACACAGATGCGGATGCGACGCGGGCTCACAAGTCCAAGTCCTTCTCGTCAGTGGCCTTGACGGAGGCTGAGCAGGTTTTGCGCACCATCGGCATCAGGCCGTGTGATGGCAGTCGCTTGGCAAGTGCGGAACTGAAGGTTCCCCCTGGCACGGCCCACTGCTATGTATTCGACATAACACCGTACCGGTCTGAGAATGAAGCTACGCCGCCGCTCCTGCAGCACCACCAGGAGCAGCTGGAGCGCCTGGGAGTAAAATTTGATGTTGAAGGCGGCTTCCAAATGTTTGATGTGCACAATCGCA
>NW_003307568.1:286917-288683 GCF_000143455.1 Volvox carteri f. nagariensis | reverse complement strand
GTGATGCACTCTGCGGTTGAGAAGTCGGTATGATGGCCAAGTGCTGAACCCTAAAAAGCTACTGAGCTCGCAGTGGATGAGAAGGATGAGGTCACTGCCAGGCTAGTGGTCACCGGTGAAGCTATTCTACCATATCCCAAACAATAACAGGTCGATATGGGATGTAAGAAGAACATTTTGTACATTCAGTTCATAAGTGCACCAAAGGGTAGGGTGATACTCATCTTTTTTTTCGTTTGATGTTTCCTTGAACCTGCTTTCCCAAACCTAATTATAATCTAATCCAGTCCAGTACACTTGAGTAAAATGCTACTGCCTTTGACTTCTACCGCTACCCTTTGCTCCACCAGCCAACGCGTGGCCTACAACCATGAAAACAGATCAGTTTGCACCCAACTACCCAGATTCTGCCACCTGACTGTCCTTCATGGCCACCTTCCAGCCAGAGATGCCATCTCCAGCGAACGCGGCGGCTCCACGCATTCCCAACAGCACTCAGGCGATGGCCATGATCCTAAAGCGGGTCGGATGGCAGATACCGGGCGGCACAACAATCGTCCCGCTTATGCACCTAACGGTCCGCCTAGCGACACAGCTGCAATGCGGGTGGTCCAGGCCCCGACCGACTGCGAACAGGCCCCCTGGGATGTGATCGCCCTGGCGGCCCTGTCTGCTATAGAGGTAGGCAGGTGCTGCCTGCGAGCAGCCGGAGGACGGCTGGAAAGGGCGGCTAACCCCGCGACGCAACGGCCAGAGCAAGCGCAACAGATCCAGGCGCAAGGACCCCAACAGCGGCGGATAACGGACTTCTCCCACCTGGGCAATGGAGCGAGACCGCAGGAGGGCCCGTTGCTGAACGCGCCGGTACTCGAGGATCAAACGCAGGGGCGAGTGTTTTGCGCGTTCAATGCTTGCCAAGCAGTGAAAGCTGGGGCATTGATTATTAGCGTCTTATAAATTATATACATAAGGATGTTTTGTAACTTTGGACCATCATTTCCATGGCCATCTGCTGGGCGTCCGCTGGAACGGTCAGGATGTACGGCGTTGCGGACAGGGAAGCGTCCGCGGGCGGGGTATAAGTTCCTGCAAAGCACTCGGCACAAATCAGCTGCGTCTACGCACTTGCATCAGGTACAAAGTCGACATTCCTCCTTTCGCATGCATTGGGTAGACGGCAATTCCCCGCAGCGGCCCCCTTGGCAATCCAATCCCTTGGCTCAGCCAACCCTGCCACTATGAGCCACTGTAACGGATCTCCTTGTACATCTTATACATGCCACTACCACCACCATCACCACCACTTATAATTGGTTTAACCGTAAGTCCTCCCTAATATCGTGGCCTCGTATTTTGTCGCATAGTGTCGTACAGTATAGCTGTAGCATCGTCATAGGTAAGGTTAGTCTCGGATCCGGCAAAACACAAAACAAAATTACACGCCTACTGGTAATAAAGGCACAAGCAAGCACGCATTCACACGTAAACCACCACTGCCACAGCCATTCACTGCAACACACGTACACACGTACACACACACAAAAGGCTGACCCGTTATCCGACAGGCAAACACCAAAACCAAACGCCTCCAAACCAATAACATCGCAATTCTCTTCTCCCCCCCCCACTCGCAGCCAGCTCTCTCTCCTCCCCTCTCCTCCCACCCCCCATGTACAGCACCTCCTGCCCCCATAGCCCCTCATCATTGCCGTCGGAAGGTACCCTAGCCACGCTACCCAAGCGCCACTGGCGCCGCCGCCGCCACT
>NW_003307568.1:284249-285965 GCF_000143455.1 Volvox carteri f. nagariensis | reverse complement strand
CAGTGGTGGTGTGAGTGGCGGTGTGAGTGGTGGTGTGAGTGGTGGTGTGAGTGGTGGTGTGAGTGGTGGTGTGAGTGGTGGTGTGAGTGGTGGTGTGAGTGGTGGTGTGAGTGGTGGTGTGAGTGGTGGTGTGAGTGGTGGTGTGAGTGGTGGTGTGAGTGGTGGTGTGAGTGGTGGTGTGAGTGGTGGTGTGAGTGGCGGTGTGAGTGGTGGTGTGAGTGGCGGTGTGAGTGGTGGTGTGAGTGGTGGTGTGAGTGGTGGTGTGAGTGGTGGTGTGAGTGGTGGTGTGAGTGGTGGTGTGAGTGGTGGTGTGAGTGGTGGTGTGAGTGGTGGTGTGAGTGGTGGTGAGTGCGGGAGAGGGTGACAAGATGGGGAGAAACGTTGCAGCGGTGGGTCAGAGGGGAAACCCCCGCGCACCCTCCTTGGGTTTTGTGTACAGGATGACAGTTCTGGAGTTTCGAAGTTCGGGGGTTTTGAAGTGATTAGAGAGTGCCGGGCCGCGGAAGGAGAGCTGAAGAGAAAGGACGAAGAAAAATGAAAACCATAGGGACACATAAATGCACCCCTAAGAAAACATGCCATGCGAAATCTTCCACTCGCCGTATATAAGCTGGCTAGGACATAACAGCACACACGTACGACGACACGTCGTACCTTGTACGACATGCAATCCGCCAATAGCATTATGTGTCGGTCGTCGATGCTCATCCCGTGGCTGCCCATGGTGTACTTGATCTCCGACATGATGGCGGAACGGGCGGCCTGAAGGGTGAGAGTTGAAAGAGACAAGTTATCAGTGAAGAGGAAGAGGAAGAGGAAGAGGAGGAGGAAGAGAGGAGGGTAGCCATTAGGGACGGGGTAGTGACGTCACTCTGCATCCCACACCGCACCACCATGGCTTGGTAATCTCCTTGTGGCGACTTTGTGATGTCATCATTTGAGGGGACAAAACACACACGGGGGTGAAGGTACCTGGCACTTCACCCCACCTGAGGGAGAGCTGGACGTGGACGTGGACGTGGAGATTGAAGGGGTGGAGTAGACAATACCGGTACCCAAAAGCTGCCCCCCATCACCACACCACCCCCACCACTCCCACCACCACTTCCCGCTTTCCCATCCGCCCCCCACCCTCGGGTCCCCAACCCCCCCGCACCTCAATGCCCATGAACTTCTCAATCTCCGCCACGTGGTTAGTGGTGGTCTGCGTGCCCAGCACCCCCAGAGTGCCCATCACGGCCTGCAGATGGGAAGCCGACAAAAGGGGAGGGGAGGGGAAATAATATGCCATGCCAAGTCAGAAAGGAAAAACAGCAACAGCTGGCCCTCTCTCCGTCACCAAAGTTGCAAACTGCCGCTGCTGGAGGTGAGGTGGGGTAAGGGAGGAAGTCGCCAAAGGGGGGAGGTGGAATCGGCGGGGCGGCTATAACCCCGGAAAGGGTGGTAAGAGCCATGAGGATGACGTCAGACAGCGAAACAATGTACCGTAGACGGAACATCAGCAGCAGCGTTATTAGAAGCATTAGCATCATATTTAGCAGCGACATCTACAGCAGGCGGCAGGCGGCAGGAATGGAACATCCCGCTTTTCCCCCTCCCGCTTTTCCCCCTCCCGCTTTTCCCCCTCCCCTCCTCCCCTCCCCCCCCCTCTTCCGCCCCTGCCCACCCACCTGCACGTTCGTCCCCTCCACAAGCAGCGAGTACTTGTCCCCCTTG
>NW_003307568.1:280219-284199 GCF_000143455.1 Volvox carteri f. nagariensis | reverse complement strand
GATGGGTTTTCCGTCCTGCAGTAGGACTGCACCCGTACCGCGGAAGGACGCGTCCGAGATCAATTCGAACGTAAACGGCTTAGTCATGTTTGGGTACCGTAGTAGTACATCGTCTGCTAACGCATTTTTCACCATTTCAAAGGCGTGTACCCGTACTGGTGTCCAATCCTCAGGACGGACTTGACCTTTTCCACGTAACATATCCGTGAGAGGAGCCGAAAGCGAAGCATACGCTTTAACGAACTTCCGGAAATAGTTCGTAAGGCCCAAGAACTGCCGTAACTCGGACACGTTCTGTGGCAGTGGCCAGTCACGGACAGCCTTCACCTTCTTAGGGTCCATGCGCACTCCTTTGGCACTAACAATGTGACCGAGGTACTCAAGCTGAGTTTGCGCCCAGTGGCACTTGGACGACTTCGCATGAAACCGTTCCCGTCGTAGCACTTCGAACACGGTTTTAAGGTGTTTTAGATGCTCTTCACGACTTCGGGAATACACCAGGATATCATCCAGGTAAATCACGACAAACTTGCCGAGGTAGGGCTGAAAGATTCGGTTCATCACCACTTGGAACGTGGCAGGGGCATTAGTCAGCCCAAAAGGTAGGACAACATATTCATAGTGTCCCAGGGGAGTACGAAACGCTGTCAGCGGTACATCCTCTGCTCGAATCTTAATTTGATGGTATCCCTGTTGTAAGTCAATGGAGGAGTAGATCACACTACCTCCCAGACTATCCACCAATTCATCTATCCGCGGCAACGGATACCGGTTTTTAACCGTTTGTGCGTTCAGCCCTCGATAATCCACCACCATGCGTAACGTTCCGTCCTTCTTTCCCACGAAGAGGATCGGAGCTGCCCATGGAGATGCGCTAGGGCGAATCATCCCCTTTTGCATCAGGTCAGTTACTTGACGTTTCACCTCCTCCAGCTCAGCGGGAGTTAAGCGATATAATGGGCGAGATACCGGTGTTGCACCTGGTTGCAACGGAATGGTATGTTCCACGGGTCTATCTGGTGGTGGCCCCTTCAGGTCCTGAAAGATCACTTCGTATTTTGCAATCAGTGCTCTGAACTCCGGGTCTAGCGTTTGCTCAGTAGCGTTGATTGTGCGCGGTATTCCAGCCTGTGGGGACTCCGGGTCTTGCGTTTGTCCAACACTGGTGGCGCGCTGCGATTCAGGCAATGCAACGGGCTCCGGATTTTTCGTCTGTCCGGCATTGACTGCGGCAGCGGTAACCGGCTTCATGCCACCGCCGGCTGGCTGACTCCGCGCTACACCCGCTTTTGTTTGCGCTTGAGCCGCTGCCTGTTTCAGTACGGCTTCAGCTCGTACTAGTGGTCGGATGAGCAAAGAATGCGCCCCCTTGCGCATAAGGCTTTTCGCTTCCTTGCGAGTAGCCGTTTTGACGCTTGCTCGATTCATGAACGCAGCGATTACGTGGTGAACTTCACGCTCCGTAGGTACCGCCGCGGACACCGTCCCTGGCGTATCCTGCCGCTGCTTAGCTATCCGACTAAACTTGACACGGTAACTGAGGTTCCTTTTGCGAAAACGGACTTGACTTTTCTCAAAGTCCAGATTCACCTTATACCGTTCCATGGTTTACGCGCCAACGATCACGTCTGCCGTTGCCGTCAGGTTGGGCAGTATCAGCGCAGGAACCTGAACCCGCATTGGACCAAGCTTCAGCCTTAGCAAGGTCTGGCCGAGGATAGGTGTAGTACTTCCGTCGGCTAAGCTCACATGTGAGAAGGTTGTATTCCCCACTCGCGTATGGAGCTCTTGTACGAGGGACTGCGAAACAAAGTTGTGGCTGGCTCCCGTGTCCAACAGGACATTCACCTTCTTGCCCCCAACTTCAGCAGTTACGTGAGGTGCATTGAGGCCTGGGGCAGGAGGCGCGCCCGCTGCGTACTGCATCAGCATGTTTTGCCAACCCGTCGGTGCGTTGCCTAACGGTGGAGGTTGCGCCATCAGGGTAACTCTTGCGTGGCCGACAAGTCACGCGCTTCCCACTCTCACCAGAGTTGGTATCCGAGTCCGTGAGACCTGACGAGGCCGTGTGCGACTCGTCGCTCACTGAGGGGGACAACAAGGGACTTCCGGGTAAACTAGGCAAGTCCACCAAGGGTATCGAGAGGCGCGGAAGCGATTAACCCTTGGAACGGTTAGCTGCTAGTTTGCGGGGAAATGCGTTGGCGTTACTACGCAGCCCTACTGGGGACTCTCAGTACCTACTGGAGATTCGCAGTCGACCGAAACGTCGGAGAATTCGTGCCAACGTGTCCATGCAGGAAGGCGCGCACCGTCAGGCCTGCGAAAGGTCCCGTACTGCAGCTCCAAGATGCCCGGAGCGCGAGCCTGAAGCGCCGCTAGGCTGATGTATCCTAGGGGGTGGCTCTAAAGACTGCGCGGGGGGGGGGCTCAGGTCTCGATACCACTTGTAGTGGTATCTACCCTTGGCGGATCCAGCGTGGTAGAGGCGATGTTGACTGGCGCCGATGAAGTAGACGAGTAGCTAAGTGTAGGTGAAGATTGTAGTGAAATCCAGAGTTGAGAGGTCGTGGTTCAGGTCGGCTTCAAGCCGCCTTAAATAGGGCTCAGTCCTGTATTGCTGTCAAGCGGACCGGTTATCAACCGTTGGTCTGTCAAACTCGGACAGGCCGAAGTCCCTTCATCGTTCACGATCGGTTAGTTTCTGACAGCCGTCTTGGCCGAGTCCTTCTTGGACGTGATTACTCGCGTTCGTACGCGGTACCGCAACAACTTGTCCCCCTTGTCCTTGGTGATCACCGCTCGCTCCACAGTGGGAATACCCATCACGATGACCTGGGGGGGAGAGAGGGAAGGGGGGATCGGGGTGGAAGGGGGGAGGGGGGGATCGCAAAACACGCACAGAATTACACAGCACAACACAGGATAGCGAGAGATGTGAGCACCCTTCCCTTCGTCAATACGTCGCCTCACCCGCCGCCGTCGCCTCACCCGTCGTCGTCGTCGTCAACAGTGGGTTCGGATGGCGATGGCGGTAGAGGCGGTGGCAGCAACAGAGGTGACGGGGAGGCTGGGCCCTACAGCGGGCGTGGTTGGGACGAGCAAGGTGACGGCGGCGGCGGTGGGTACAGCTGTCTTTCGTCCGTACGGCTCAGCTTTGGCCTAAGTGCCGAGGCTCTAGAACCACTGGTCGTGTGTTTGCCCGCCTCCGTCACCGGCCTCACCCTCAACATCGGCACGTTTCACCGCCCCGCCGACGTACTGGCGTCATACGCCGCCACCGCCTACCCCCGGCGCCGCCACTGCTGCGCCGACGACCCGCCAACAACGACAGCGGCGGCGGCGGCAGTGCCACCTGCGCAACTGGGCCCCCTGTCGCCGGCTTTACCGGCGGCAACGGTTGCGGCGGCGGCGGCGGCGGCGGGTGCGCTGGACTCCCCCGCGTGGCTGTCCGTACCGCCGTACAGCTTCCTCGGCGGGTTGCGCTTCCTGTGGCCCGCGTTGACGAAGCTGCCGCGGGTGGTCCCGCGGCTGAGGGAGCTCCGGGTGGGTGGCGGCGCGGCGGCGTCCTGCTCCGACCACGTACTCCGTTGTTGGGCGGGCGCATCCGGCGACCCTGACAGCCTCGCTACCCCCTTAGTGCTGGACCCCAGCTTCAACGCAATGGTCAGGCACCAGCCGCCGCCGTCGCCGCCGCCGCTGCCACTGCCACTGCAGCTGCAGCAGCAACCGCCGGCGGGTTTAGCCTCCTATGGCGGCGCTGGTGACGGCTCAGTACCTGGTTATGATGCTGGAGGAGGAGGTGCAGGGTCGAGGGGTAATGGTTCGTCGGTTGCCGCCATTGCGGCGGCGGCGGGTACGGCAACCGGTACGGCAACCGGCCAGCCCGGGTCGTGGGTTGTGATGGTGCCGGCAGGAGCTAATAGCATCAGCGGCGGCTCCGCCGCCGCTTCCGCCGCCGCCGCTGCCCCCGCCGCAGG
>NW_003307568.1:257033-279310 GCF_000143455.1 Volvox carteri f. nagariensis | reverse complement strand
ACGGGGACGGGGACGGGGACGGGGACGGGGACGGGGACGGGGACGGGGACGGGGACGGGGACGGGGACGGGGACGGGGACGGGGACGGGGACGGGGACGGGGACGGGGACGGGGACGGGGACGGGGACGGGGACGGGGGTGAGGCCGGACGGGCGTCCGGCTGTCGCCGGCGGCGGCGGCGCGTGGAGATGATGGTCCCTATGTGTGACGTGTGGGAAAAGGGGGCATATCTTCACCCGTGGCCGCTACCCGGCGAAACCCTGCCTTCCCCGATATTTCGGGGCACCCTCATCTAGTCACCCTAGTCAACTTCTCAGTGGATCGCTCAGGTTCCGCACCCACTACTGATCTGCCGGATCAACGGCGGCTCATTTCCATTCCTGGTCAACTCGCAAGTCGACTTTATCCCAGGTCACCACCGTCCATTGACTAGGGACACTACTTTCCACCATCGGAAGGATTTTCGACCCTGACAGGTCTCGATCCCGGAACCTCCGGGGGCATCGGTGTATGCGTAGTTACCAGTAGTGCCTGAATTGTATGTATGTATATATGTATGTGCGGGGGGACGGGCTGTGGGCTGTACGGCACACTCCCATCTCCGAGCAGGGCCGTACACCCATTTGGGTGACGTGGCTTGTGCGCGTGCACGTTTGCGTGTGCGTGTATGTGGTCGCTCTGGTAGTTCACGTGTGCGGTGATGTGTGTTGGCGAAAGACCATCAAGTTTTGCCGGCACGTCGGCAGTGAATGGGCAGTTATTTGGCAGGGTTGATGGACAGTTGGCAAGAAGGAAGACTAGGTGACCGTTGTGGTCAGACGGCGTCAGATGCCAGCTGTTGTCGAACAAAACACAAGCGTTGTATTAGTTAGTTGTGCGCTACCACTGCACTATTGCAGTTTTTGGTAATACCGTTGTGGTAAAACGTCATAGTTGGAGTCGTCATCAAGTCCGTCATCCGATTGTGGTTTTGTTTATGATGTCACGAAGGTAGGAGAGTTGACATGGTCTATTACATATGGAGATTTTATACACAATCATGAATGGTGATGATGATCATATGACGAAATGCGCAAAGCATTTTTTTTGGAAAATAGCGATATCGGTGTCGGGGGGAGCCTGAGGACCAGCCCGAGACTTTCCGGCGTTTGAATCGCAGCGGCTGTGTGGTGGTGATCAGCCGGCGCGTGTGCTCGGGTGGGCATTTGGGAGGCCCCGCCGCGGGGCCCTTGACAAGAAGGCGCCTCGTGAAGAAAAAATGGGACAAGGGGGTGAGACAAATGCATGTGCCGCTTGCGGCCTGGTGCTGAGAGTGAGAGCTTAACATCTTATTTTAGGCGTAGCCGAAAATGTGGTTTGAAGAGGGGCGTCAGAGCGGCGTCGTACGGTGCAGTTAGTTGGTTGTTGTTTTGAACTGCTATTTGATCGGTGGTGTTTAGTCTTGTCGAATTATCTTCCGGGCAATCTCGGACTCGGCTGCTAGTTGATACGAGCTCTCTTTACCAGGACAGCTGCTAGCTGCCGCTGTTATTGTCCGTTGGCCAACAGTGTGAATTTGACGACCTTTTCTTATAACAATATAGAGACAATCTCTGTTTTGTGGTGCAGCCCTGAGAGGAGCTCCCAGACATTACCGGAGCCTTGGCCCTACATCTGTCGCCGGGTGACAGAGTCGGCTGCGGGCAGTGCTCCGGGCTCGCAGCCGCCTTGCTTCATGAGTGCTAACGACCATGACAACAATTGCGCATTTTGTATTGTTTATACAAAGGACAGCTGACTACACTGAGAATGTGGCCATTCGCTTTGCGCGCGTTCGTTGAGGCCGTCCTGGCTAGCGTACCAGTTTCTTGCGGTATGGCCGGGGGAGCTGTGCGGACTGCATCACCGGGGAGTGGCTCCTCATAGCAGAGCTCCAGTCCGTGCTGACGTTAGCAGTCTGCCGCGACGGTATTCAGTCATCCAGTATTGAGGGGACCTTGTTTTCATTAGACAGGTAAGGCAGGACAGCGAGCATGGCATGCTGGTGTTGGGGAGGCATGCCGCTGTCATTTATCATTCCTGCTGCTATTGTTGCTTGTTTCTACCCAGGGAGGTCTCGTGTAGGCTAACGCATTCGATACCTCGTATCCGCGCTTATTAAGTACGCAGGGCGTTTCATGACCTTAGGGCATCTATCTGTGCGCCCTCGCCGCACGCGGCAAGTGATTCGAGAGATTTTATTGGTATGCTTTGCGCACCTGTTGGGTATAACGTCACAGCGTTGTGAGAGTGCGGCATTATGTATTGCGAGCGAAAAGGTGATTCTACCTGGATGGACAGTGAGCGGTCGGAGCCTGGCGGACATAGACGCGTGATACGTGTTAGGACCAAACGGACGAACCTAATTTTGCTTGAGCACTGTGGCACCTATCCCGGGCAAATACCAGGATATTTACAATGCCTAGCTTGGGTTGTGACCTTGCCGTGACAGCTAGGCAACGCATATGGGCGACGCCCATAGGCTGCGGAATTGAACACACCATATCCGGCCAACCTAGAATGTGGCATCGAGTTGTTGGGGTGGTTGGTAGATTGCATGAGGAGCGTGTGTGATTAGGGCTGAGGGAATGTGCTTTTGTGGTTCTCTTGATGCGCAGCCGTTGTTGCAAATGTTGGCAGTGCAAAACCGTGATTCCAGGTTGCAGTAAATGGTAGCGTCGGGCTGACGGGTATGTTGTCTACTGGGGTTGCAAGGGCGGCTTGTGGGAAGGTCCGGACGTTGGCTCAGGCTACCTCGACGTATGGATAGGCCGCGTCCAAGTAGCTGCGGGTTAGAGCTGCCCTCCCCGTCGGGCGATAGACGGGGCGCGCACCGCGATATCGGCCCCCTCCTCGGGGATAAGGAGGCGTCTTGCTGACGTTTAGCCCAGTTGGAGGGCCCCCACACGCTGCGGGTTAGAGCTGCCCTCCCCGTCGGGCGATAGACGGGGCGCGCACCGCGATATCGGCCCCCTCCTCGGGGATAAGGAGGCGTCTTGCTGACGTTTAGCCCAGTTGGAGGGCCCCCACACGCTGCGGGTTAGAGCTGCCCTCCCCGTCGGGCGATAGACGGGGCGCGCACCGCGATATCGGCCCCCTCCTCGGGGATAAGGAGGCGTCTTGTTGACGTTTAGCCCAGTTGGAGGGCCCCCACACGCTGCGGGTTAGAGCTGCCCTCCCCGTTGGGCGATAGACGGGGCGTGCACCGCGATATCGGCCCCCTCCTCGGGGATAAGGAGGCGTCTTGGTGGCGTTTGTGTTTTGGTCAATCTGGACTTGGTGAGGGGGGAATTCTTGAGGGAGGAATCACCCCATGGGAGGAAATCAGCCCATGGGAGGAATCACCCCAGTGAGAGCTTAACTCCCCTCCTTCCTGTGGATAGGGTACATTTGATGAGTTCAGCATATTCAGAATACCGCTGTGGCGCTAAGGAAAGAATTTTTTTTCTCGCGGTCATCACTGATCAGGCGATGTGCTGCTTTAACACTGTCCTCGCGCTCTGCTGCAAAGCAACGAAGGCAAACGTTAGGGTATTTGGGTCATGTTATGATAGCCAATATACTCGCCGACAAAATTGACGCTGAGGGTCAACTTCAGTATGAACCTGCCATTTTATACTTTTGAATGTTACGGTAATTCCAAGTGCCTTCGTTCTATTTTACCACGTTGTGGATAGCTGCAGTTCCTTGCGCAGCCTCGTTTTGATCGGTTTGCATCTGCCCTGGTTTTCAACGTTCGACATTTCCAGCTTATTATTTTTTGTTTAAGTGGTCAAATTAAATCCCTTATCAAATTTATGAGGCTTATATGAAGTGAAGATTTATGGGATATCTCGATGTATCTCGCGACACAGATGAGGAAAGAAGGGAAAGAATCTGCTGCTGCCCTCTGACTTCCTCATTTTTCCCCCTCCCCCGGTGGGCCATAGACAGGATATCCCAAACCCCCGTGGAGCCGTTTCCTCCGCCTGCACCGACCAATGATACATCCCCGCTCCTCCAAACCGTACGGCACCAACGCATACACTCTCGTACACAAACATTCACTCCGCTTTTATCGCCATCATCTTAATTGGTTCGCGAATTCGTTTATTTCCCCGTTCCTTTCCTTGGCGAGGTGGTGATGGAGGTGGGAGAGCATCCCTGGCATGTCATGCAACGTGGTGGTGGTAGTAGCAGCAGGAGCAGCAGCCGCGGCACAACCCGGGCTTCATGAGGTCTTCCCTCACCCCCTGTACACCTCCTCAGCAATGCTACAGAACACCAGCAGCAGCACGGCCACAGCGCTCCAAAAAGGCAATATCGCCATCGTTTGCGCCGCTGTGCATTCCGCATTTCACAGCAATGGTCAGCCATCCCAAACCTGAAGGCCGCCGCAGACAGAGATGATAAAACGAAATTACTAATAATGCGTGCGACGCTGACGCCACACCAACCATACCACATCTGCTGTCTGTGGGGTTCCGCTGCCTCCTCTGCCTCCTGCACGTCCTCAGTGACCGTATCCCCCCTCCACAGCCCGCCCCCTCTCGTCCCCCTCAATCAGGACTCCGCACCACCACCACCACCACCACCCCAACAATCAGCACTCCCATCACCACCATTACCTTGCAGCCATCATCGCTATCGACATCGTCAACGGCATCAACGTTTCCACCGAGTACCGTGTACGGCTCAATGTACGCCCACCCACCCACCACCCACCCTCATATTACCTCTCTCCGACCGCTAGCTGCCACCCGCTGGTTGACATTCCCCCCTTCCCCTCCCCCTCCCTCATACATCCTGCACATCAATAAACCGTTTTTCCGCGTCCTGTTCCTCCTCCTCTTCTGCTGCAGCTGCCGCCTAGAGCTGGTACCCGTATATGTCGGTGGATATGTCGGTAGCTATGTCGGTGTCCCAGGCCCTCCGGGCCCAGAGGACCTGGCACTCCTCGCCCCAGACACCGCCCTCATGCGCTGCCACCCCTGCCCACCCCCCAACCAGTCCCGGCCCTAGGTACATCACCGGCATTACCGGCCCGCCCAGAAGCCCTCTCTTCTCTTCTCTTCTCTCCCTACCCCCCCCCCAACGACCACCTCATCCGCCTCTTTCTAATGCTGCCGCTGCCGCCATGCCGCGCCCTCGTCCTCTTCCTCGTCTCCAAGGGCTACGTCCCGTCCGTTACCAGCACAACAAAACATTGTTGCGCTGGTCACACCTGGTCCGTGTCGGTGGCATGCGGGGACCTCCTCCGTGCCTCAACCCGCAAGCGGGGCTTTGGGTCTGGGGGGGGGGCCTCCGGCCTGTGCGGCCGGCCCTCCCCCGCACCCACCGCATCCACCCACCCACCCAAAGCCCCAACCCACACAACACATACCACCACTGCAGAGCTTCGACACCTCATCCCACCAGCTCCAGGGCGTCTTGAAGGCGGTCAACGACTTCGCTGACCACGCCCCAAATTGCAGAATCGGCGACGACGATGATGACCTCCTTTCTTGGAGGCTGCACCTCAAGCGTCAGGTGGCTCCATCCGCCGTCAATCCTTAGGCAAATGCGATCGTGGCTTGGATGTACTTTTGTCGTGTATCTCCTCGGCCCGTCGCCGCCCCTCAATCGAATAGCAAAATGGCAAATTGTGCAGTGTGCTCATGATCCGACGGTTCAGCAGTTGGAACGGCGCTCCCTAGACTATCCATACCTTCCCATGCTACACACGCCATGCCACCCAGTAGACCGGCTCCAACATCGGGGCGCGTTAGGTATACAGCCTCATGCTATCCATTGGTCCTCCTGACCTCATCTTACTCGCTGCTCGTCCTATCCTGGCCCCGGAACAGCGGGGCTCTCTTAAGGCGCCTCCATTTGCACCGCCTTTAGCGCTACAACCTTTCGCCTTCCTGGGTCATTCAGATACAACACGACACACTCAGATGCAACGTGCCTTCCTGTACGAGCTACTTCTTGCTGCCCTTTCCGGCACCCTTTCCTTGCACAAACCCCAAACAGAAGCAGCTCGCTGAGGAACGCCAGGAGCAAATGAAGCTGCTGCGTACCTACAGGTAGGAAGTTGTAACGACCTACGGGTCGTTTTACAAGCCATGCGCAACTCCGAACCCCCCACTTGCACGACACGCCGAGTCTTACTAGGAGACGTAGGCGATATTCCCTTCCAACACAGATGAACAGCCGTGCACCCGCCAGCGTGTTCGCAATCCAAAGGGCTCCGGGGAATGGAGCCGACAGCTTTGCGTTTCCGGGGGCCTTTCCGGGGGGGGGTTGACATTGGTTGATCCAGTTGCGGCGCCGCGGTTTCCATGCTCATGGCGGCCGACTCCAGGAGGATTAAGACCAGCTGCGCCAAATTAGGCATCGTGGCCAGCACAATGGGAAGGACTCCGACTAGCCGGACGGCTTCACTGTCCACGGGCGCCATTCCGACAGCGTGGGGGTTCACAGCATGTCGGTCTCAACTGGCCGTTGACAGTTGTTCACCAACCGCGACAGATCATAGCTTCACGGCTCAGAGCGCGGACCTGTCAAGAGATCTCGATCTACTGGAGTAGATCTGATGGCGCCGTTTGGACGAGCGATGCAGTGCGGCGCAGAGGAACTGTTGCGGTTGTGGTGAATGAAGTAAATCACTCAAACGGCAAGCGCGAACAAAATCATCAAGCGTCACAACAGCTCCGGACCACCCAGCTCCGAAGTCAACTGACAAGCTGGTAGCCAATCAGGTCCTTACTTTTTCGGAAACGGTACAGTAATACATCGCGGTACAACTATACTAGGCCCCACTGCAGACAGCAGGGCCAGAAGATAGAGAGCCGCCTAATGCATCCTATATAAAACGCCTTCCACTCACCCCGCCACCTGTTGCCGTACAAGCCTGGGAGGCCCACCTCAAGGGGGTTCGGCCGTCTCTCGGGACCGCCCGCAATGCCGAGAGAGAGAAAGCGATGGGAGCTGGCAGCCGCAGCTGCCACACACGGCGTTCAGCTCGGTCGACCCAAGCGCCACCGACGCCAGCTGCAGATGCGTCAGAAACGGCACGCCGTACAATCTCCAGGGCCCTTGGAGATGCCCGGGAGCACCCGGCGAGCTCGGTGCAGGGTTCTTCACCCCGATTCGGGCCCGAAATTTTTTGAGATATTTCCGTTTTGCCCGAAAGGAAAATTAGTGCGCCCCGGAGCATTCCGAACGGATTTTGGGCCTTTTGGAGCATTTTTTGGGGGGCCCCACCGAAGCATTTTGACGGCATTTTCGGAAAAAACCGAACGATATTTCAGCGTAAATTTGCATGTTTTCGGATACAGACAGGGCCTGGAAACCGGGCTTGCAGTATAAGGCCCGCTTGGTCACCAGTCAAACAACAAGTACAAATGTGCATTGCGGCTGTTTCGCAGCTGTATCGCAGACATTTTCATACATCTAAGCATATGCATAGCTAAACATGCCCGAGTCAGCTGATGATGAGCGCCCAACCAAGGTGCCCCGCATCTCCCTCGGGATTCGCGGCTTCTTTAAGGCATCTGGTAAGTTTCTATCATAGAATCCAGCTAAACTCTACCCCGAAAACCGCTTCAGACAGCTTCGGGGTACCCGAAAACACGGTCAGGCTGACAGGAAAATTTTCGGGGAGGGCCCCGAAAGGTTATTCAGAGGGTTTCGGACACGACCGAAAATTTTGGGTACCCTGGTGAAGAACCCTGGCTCGGTGGCTGACCAGTCCCGGAAAGCCTGCTAAACGCCGCTTCCGCTGCCGTCGCCTCCACTGCTGCCGCAGGGTCGATTCGGTGATGCACCGCCCTGCCAGCGGCATCCCCTCTTGAGCTCCAGTCTTTGGAGCTGCCGTACTCCGGCTCCGGGGACATGCAGCACGTTGGCGTGGTTGAGGGACAGTCGTCGCAGCCTGGAAGGGAGATGATCCGCCCGCAGCAGCAGCTTCCCCAGCCACAATGCGGCGGTGCTGGCGGCGCCGGCGGCACCGCTGCCTCTGTTGGTCCCGGTGCCGGTCGACGGGCGATCGTGAAGTCCCAGCTCCTGACATGTAATACATGTGGCGGCGCTAAAGTTGGATTGTCGCAGGAAGGAAGGGTGAATGGTGCGATGGACGACCCATGGGTCCGTTAGGTTGTGTGTGCCGGGAATTGTACGGAAGTCCGGATGTCCCTTGACATGCATATATCTGTACAGAGGTTCTGTATTATGGCGCAAGGTCTCATCTGAGCATACCGGGTTATGTCTTTGAGTCAATGGTATTGAGACGGGGCCGCACGACATCCGCCGTAATGTGCGGGTCGACGGTTGGATTCTGATTTACAGCAGGATCCGCCACTTAGCTTACGACGATGTATTGGAAAATCCAACGCTAGAAGAGAGTGAGGTGGGAGGGCTCCTGCGCTCGTTAAATTGGCCGAGGACTACCACTGCTTTGGGGGCCAATGTAACGACGCAAGGCCCATTTGAGCATGCCCTTTTGAACTGTTGGCCGTTGTGCCCGTTGGATCGGAAGTGGCCTTGAATTTCTTGTTTGTCGTGTTTGGTTTCTGTTTGTCGTGTCGGGTCTCTTGTCCTATTTCTCTGTTGTCGGTGACCTGGGCGCGTGGAGCGGTCGTTGTTTCAGAGCCGGTGTTTCAGTTCTGACCCCTAGTTGGCCGTTTGGTCACCCCTGAGCGGGCACATGTTTTGGCATTTTCGATCGTCTGCCGTCCCTTCTTCAGTGGGCGTCCATCAGCGTCTGTTGCGTGATCTGTCGCGTCTGTGGCCCGTGGGCCAGTCTATGCGCGGTTGGGGAACGCTGGTTTGACCTAGTTCTTGTGGAGTGTGTTTGGCGCTTTCCGTTCGGTTGGTTCGCTCTTTAGCCCGCGTAGAGGTGGCGCGTCCGCAACCCTTGCTGCTGGGTTGCCGCTTGGAGGTCGTTGAGGCGTTTGGCTCGGGAGCTCTATTTCGTTTCGGTGCGCGCGCCTGTCTGGCAGCTCCCGCGTTCTTTGGCCCGCTTGCGGGTCGGCGCGTTGCGCTGTTTGGTGGTTCAATACTTCAACTGCTAGAGGTGGTATCTTCTCCTTAGAGATTTGTCTCTGAAGCAACATGCTGTGTTTGTTGCGCGTAAGGCCCAGTGCGTAACAGTGACTTTCGCAGCGGCCCGTGTCCCCAGGGCCGTCATTTTTTGCACGCATTAAGCTGGTAAACTTATCTTGTTTTTGTTGTTCAGCGCGCGCCTGCCCGGCCGTTCACGGCGCAGCCCGCGTTCGTTCAGTTGTGGCGGTGTCATTCGAAAGGCCCGTCTCCTCCGGGCCTCTCAGTTCGTTTCTCTCTTCCATTATATGTTTATATGTTACAGAAAATAGCATTTACCTCTGAAGCAACAAGCTACCGGTGTCGTAATAAATGCACGTTTGGCCAGCACATCTTCTTGTCGTCTGTGATAATAATCGTTGTAGCTAGCTTATATAAAGTAGAAGTTGACAGAGATGTTGAATTGCCGATTAAGACGCAGGTTGGACCGCTCCAGGAGGCGCTCCAGGGAGGCTCCAAGGAGCGCCGTGCCCACAAGAACGAACTGGAAACTCTTCCATCGCAGTCTTCAGCAGCGCCGCGCCATGAAAGCGGTTTGCGTGCATGGTATAGCGTGTGGCGAGTTTGGCTTGCGACATGGATCCCATAGCGGCTGTTGATGCGAAGATCGACAATGTTGCGGAACAAATACAGGCCCTTGATGCAGCGATAGCGGCTTGCATAGATAAGGATGAATTAGCCTACCTACGGCAGGAAAAGTTGTTCCTGCTTGAGAAGGATTTGCTCCTGCAAAAGGAGAAGTTGAAGCTGCTTGACGAGAAGGAGCAGCTGCGTAAGAAGGAAGAACAAATTCGCGAGGAAAAGATTATTTTACTTCGCAAAGGTGAGTTGCTTCAGCGCATATGATAGAGGCAACGTGTAGCTGTTCTCTAGTTCATTTCCACCACCTGCTCATAACATCTTCGACTAGTGCGCCTGCGCTTACTGGTTCCTTCCCTCGACACAGATGCGGATGCGACGCGGGCTCACAAGTCCAAGTCCTTCTCGTCAGTGGCCTTGACGGAGGCTGAGCAGGTTTTGCGCACCATCGGCATCAGGCCGTGTGATGGCAGTCGCTTGGCAAGTGCGGAACTGAAGGTTCCCCCTGGCACGGCCCACTGCTATGTATTCGACATAACACCGTACCGGTCTGAGAATGAAGCTACGCCGCCGCTCCTGCAGCACCACCAGGAGCAGCTGGAGCGCCTGGGAGTAAAATTTGATGTTGAAGGCGGCTTCCAAATGTTTGATGTGCACAATCGCAGGTCTGGTTCCCTGACAATCTGCTGTGGTGGCCAAACCTATCGTGGCATCTTTGACGGCTGTGTAGCACCATATGGCCTGATGGGCTTCGGTTCCCTGGAACAGAGCCGTATCATATACGAGCACAAAAGGCAACCACAGGTATGTACATGTATTCTGATTAGTTAGTGATGTATTACAGCTGCTGAATACGTTGGGTGAGGGCATGGTATGTATGTGTTCAAGCCAGAAGTGTGGAGTCGCTTTACCCACCTAACATGCACATCTGGATTGAATGACAATCTGCAGGACGCATCGGCTAAGGCCAGGGAATCATGGAGCTGCTGGCTGCTAACGCCTATGGGCCATGTCCAGTGATGCTGGATGTGACGGATGGCACCACGCACGATGTGTACACCATTCGTGGGAAGCAGCTCATCACTTGGGCTGGGCTGGAGCCAACACAGGTGGGGGATTCGGCCCAGTCACTACATAACCCAAAAGATGCGTTATACTTGCTAAGAGGTCCAAGCTTGCCTAGGACGCTGCATGCTTTTCATGCATGGATAGGCCAGCAGTGTCGCCCTGGCGCTCTGACTTGTATGGAGGAGTGTATTGCTAAGGGCATATATAGAGTACATGGTTAGGGGCAGCTCATATTCCATTCCCCCCTGCATCCTGCAGGCCTACTACCTGCAGGCGCAGCACCTCCAGGCAGATGAGAAACGCGCGCTTTGGTCGCTAGAGCTGGAGCAGATTCCGGAGGAGGAGCAGGTGTGGATGCGAAAACTGCACGAACTGCGCCCTGTTTCGGGCCTGAAGGAGCAGCTGGACTCGATCATTCCCTTCCTGCCTCCGGAGGAGCGTATGTCCACGGCGTTTGAACTCATCCACTCGTGGGTACGGACACAACCGGAGCCGTTTTCCTGACCGCTTTCCAACCTACATCAGCTGAACTGGGTGAGCCAGTGTGAGGGACATGCTATTATGTATTGTAAAACGCAATGGGTTTGGTTGCTTGTTCGCATTAGAGAGTTGATGACTCGGAGGGCTATCTCACGTAGTGATTTTGATGCAATCTGCCGGCACACTCAATGCTGATATGACCTTTTGTGGTCATATGTGACCAGCAGCATCAGAGGCGGTCATAAGTCCAGTTTGCGAGAGAAAACATAACTAAAGTAAGCGAACTCAGACTTACTGCTCAGCTATCAATGTGCATGTCCTCATCCAGATGTTATGAATGACCTGCACTCGATATCGGCCTTGTATACACCTAGGTTGGAAAGCCCTCCATGTAGGTCGTCGCACACGGGATACTCTAGCAACACATGAATCTCATCTTCTACTGCATCATTACTTTACACCTGCACTCTTGACGCGACCGACTGCTGGATCGGTTGACCTCTAAAGGTCACTCGCCTAACCGAAGCCGCAGCATGACAAGTGTGATTTGCAGGAATGTAGCACGCCGTGTGTTATGGCGTTCCCATCCAATGGATATGCCGGCACATCTTGAACCCTGTTTAGCGGTTGTCTGCTCCAAATTCCCGGGGTGCGGTATATAGCCGTAGGATCTGCCAATCATCATGAAATCGCTGCATTCAACATTAATCGGGTTCGGCATAATGAAATTGACCTTCCCCTTGTCATCCAGTTCCGGGTGCGGCTCCGGGAAGTGTCCAAGGCGCCTAAGACCCTTAAGATCATGGCATCCCAGTTAGTGGCAGTACTATTAAATCGCACAAGACGTACCTCCTCACGCAGAACATTGTGAAACATTGCCCTGCCATCAGCTGACGGAGACCCAGGCGAAGAACCAGATGAATTGTTGCGCGGGAAGCCATGTCTCCAGCAGCTGGCCTTTTGCACCCACACGTGCAAGGAGGTGGTGTTGGTTTCATGACGTGTCCTATGCGTGACATGTCCACGGCACTGCTAATAATGGCCTTGGGTGTGGAAAGACAAGGTTTTGTGAACATCCACCGCCATGATCGACTGGACTGATAGTACTACAAGTTCCAACTGAGTGAAACAAAGAACCAAGTGCATATCGCCTGGCCCCGACATCCCCACTTCCCCTTTCTGTCCTCAGGACGCTCTGCCACTCCGGGCCTTGTCCCAACCCTGAAGGCTGTTCCGCGGAGGTCAGTGTGCGCTGCGCCTGTCACAACAAGTACCGTGCCAAGTGGAAGTGCTCGAAGGTGCAGGCTGCGTTGGAGCGCGCCGGCCAGCCACGAACGTACGATGACACGCAGGTGCCGCGGCTGCTACCGTGTGAGGCGGAGTGCGAGCTTCTTAAAGGCCAAGGTCCCCACCTCAGTTCAAAAGCCAAGGGCACTGCCAACGGGCCAGCACCTTCCACCAGCATGACCGTTTCATGCAGCATGGAGTCTTTTTCCTTCGGAGCATGAGGCGCGGTAGAAAACAGGCACGTAAATGCCCTGAATGCGTCAAACTCTCCAGTAAGAAGTTATGTACTGTGTCTTTTATCCATTGCGGCCAAGTTCATGAGCATTGTCATTTAATCCTTCCGGTCCTAGAAGAATTGTCAGAACTTTTCCAGGCAAACGATTATGCATTTTTTTAATGAGCTGTTAGAAATAGGCTCTGGTAGAGTGTTATCAGAAAATCTGTGTTGTAAACATTTGGTTTTATGACTTCTTCAACTGGGAAGGCCAGCATGACGCGACTGACGCGGGCAAAATGGGAGGCGTTGGCGGCTAAGAAGGACACTGAGCGGCTGCGTCAGCAGCGACTGACTGCTATTGTGCGGGGGGTCATGATGGGCATTGTGGTTGCGCTAGGCTTGCTGCTGGCTTGGGGCATCAAGGCCGTCCTGTGGTACCTGGACGAAATGATGCAATCATCGTGTGTAGTAAGCGTGCAGTGGAGGTGTCATGCGCTGCATATTGGGCCACAGCATAGGCTATAATACGCGCAGCGCAGGTGGATTGTGGGGCGATGGAAGGCATTGGAAGAAGCCTACTAGATGTTGCGGACGGAAATTTGTTGCAAGTTGTTTAGGGCAAGGATTTTATGCCACGCAGAGCTGGATGTGCTGTACTGAGGACACAAAGTATTGCCGTAATGTGCACGCGGAAACCATTTCTAGTGCCTCTATTCACCTGCGGTTGCCGGCACTTATCAGCCAGATGTGACTATGTACCAGTCGATGACGCTGGATTAGCGTTTTGCCGTCGAAGGCCTTGGAAATGATGGCAACTTCATACGCTGCGCCGCAGCTGTATGAGGGCATATAGCACCCACCCGGGTGAGCGATGGGGGGTAGCATGGTAGTTTTTTTTTCAGTTGGGTGCGCGGGGAACCAACATGTAATAATGATGGCTGTCGTACACCTGCTAACCCCTATCCCTAAGATTGTGGGGTATTTCTTGAAGCAGCTATTCGGGGGCTGTGTCATCATGTGGCTTAGTGAATCGGTGATGCACTCTGCGGTTGAGAAGTCGGTATGATGGCCAAGTGCTGAACCCTAAAAAGCTACTGAGCTCGCAGTGGATGAGAAGGATGAGGTCACTGCCAGGCTAGTGGTCACCGGTGAAGCTATTCTACCATATCCCAAACAATAACAGGTCGATATGGGATGTAAGAAGAACATTTTGTACATTCAGTTCATAAGTGCACCAAAGGGTAGGGTGATACTCATCTTTTTTTTCGTTTGATGTTTCCTTGAACCTGCTTTCCCAAACCTAATTATAATCTAATCCAGTCTAGTACACTTGAGTAAAATGCTACTGCCTTTGACTTCTACCGCTACCCTTTGCTCCACGAGCCAACGCGTGGTCTACAACCATGAAAACCACGAATTGCAGATCAGTTTGCACCCAATTACCCAGATTCTGCCACCTGACTGTCCTTCATGGCCACCTTCCAGCCAGAGATGCCAACCCCAGCGAACACGGCGGCTCCACGCATTCCCAACAGCACTCAGGCGATGGCCATGATCCTAAAGCGGGACGGATGGCAGATACCGGGCGGCACAACAATCGTCCCGCTTATGCACCTAACGGTCCGCCTAGCGACACAGCTGCAATGCGGGGCCACGGAGGAGAAACGGGGATGCTTGATGGCAGCATTTTTGTGGACCCGCAGGAAACGGTACCTTCATCCTCGGCGGAAATTAGCTGCTTCAGGGCCTGCTTGTGGTCTGGGGTGCGGTTGGAGAACGCAAACAAATAAACGCTGTGGCGGCTTGGCCGTGGACGGCATCCCCCTGCCCGGCAACACGCACCTGGCTCGCATGGTGCCCAAGCGGTGTGGGTGCGGAAGGTTCGGCAATGCCAGCAACCAGCAATGCTCCCCACGCATGAACCACTTCTGGGAGTGCCCCGTCGCACAGGCTGTCCATTGATCGACACCCCCAGGAGGCCGCGACAGGCGGCATCACCCGGAAGCAGCTGTGGTTGGTCCAGGCCCCGACCGGCTGCGAACAGGCCCCCTGGGATGTGATCGCCCTGGCGGCCCTGTCTGCTATAGAGGTAGGCAGGTGCTGCCTGCGAGCAGCCGGAGGACGGCTGGAAAGGGCGGCTAACCCCGCGACGCAACGGCCAGAGCAAGTGCAACAGATCCAGGCGCAAGGACCCCAACAGCGGCGGATAACGGACTTCTCCCACCTGGGCAATGGAGCGAGACCGCAGGAGGGCCCGTTGCTGAACGCGCCGGTACTCGAGGATCAAACGCAGGGGCGAGTGTTTTGCGCGTTCAATGCTTGCCAAGCAGTGAAAGCTGGGGCATTGATTATTAGCGTCTTATAAATTATATACATAAGGATGTTTTGTAACTTTGGACCATCATTTCCATGGCCATCTGCTGGGCGTCCGCTGGAACGGTCAGGATGTACGGCGTTGCGGACAGGGAAGCGTCCGCGGGCGGGGTATAAGTTCCTGCAAAGCACTCGGCACAAATCAGCTGCGTCTACGCACTTGCATCAGGTACAAAGTCGACATTCCTCCTTTCGCATGCATTGGGTAGACGGCAATTCCCCGCAGCGGCCCCCTTGGCAATCCAATCCCTTGGCTCAGCCAACCCTGCCACTATGAGCCACTGTAACGGATCTCCTTGTACATCTTATACATGCCACTACCACCACCATCACCACCACTTATAATTGGTTTAACCGTAAGTCCTCCCTAATATCGTGGCCTCGTATTTTGTCGTATAGTGTCGTACAGTATAGCTGTAGCATCGTCATAGGTAAGGTTAGTCTTGGATCCGGCAAAACACAAAACAAAATTACACGCCTACTGGTGTATTATATTCATAAAGGCACAAGCAAGCAAGCACTCACACGTAAACCACCACTGCCACAGCCATTCACTGCAACACACGTACACACACACAAAAGGCTGACCCGTTATCCGACAGGCAAACACCAAAACCAAACGCCTCCAAACCAATAACATCGCAATTCTCTTCTCCCCCCCCCCCACTCGCAGCCAGCTCTCTCTCCTCCCCTCTCCTCCCACCCCCCATGTACAGCACCTCCTGCCCCCATTAATTGCCGTCGGAAGGTACCCTAGCCACGCTACCCAAGCGCCACTGGCGCCGCCGCCGCCACTGCAGCGGCGCCGCCGCCGTCGCCGCCGTACGCCAGCAGGGGCAGCGGCCGCTCAAACAGCTTTCCAACCTGCCCCGTGACGTTGTGTCGAATCTTAAACAGCCCCGTCCCCGTGGGCATGGGAATGCCCATGATGATCGACTCGCTCACCCCCACCACATCATCCATGCGCCCGTGTATTGCCGCGTCAAACAGGTGATCGGCGGTCTTCTCGAAGCTGGCGGTGTGTAGAACGCTGTCCTTCATCTTGGCGATACCGAAGCGGGTGATCCCAAGTACCTCACCCTGCGTGTTGGGGGCGGTGTGAGTGGTGGTGTGAGTGGTGGTGTGAGTGGTGGTGTGAGTGGTGGTGTGAGTGGTGGTGTGAGTGGTGGTGTGAGCGGTGGTGTGAGTGGCGGTGTGAGTGGTGGTGTGAGTGGTGGTGTGAGTGGCGGTGTGAGTGGTGGTGAGTGCGGGAGCGGGTGACAAGATGGGGAGAAAAGTTGGAGCGGTGGGGCCAGAGGGGAAAACCCCCGCGCACCCTCCTTGGGGTTTGTGTAGAGGATGACAGTTCGGGGGTTTTGAAGTGATTAGAGAGTGCCGGGCCGCGGGAGGAGAGGGGAGAGCTGAAGAGAAAGGACGAAGAAAAATGAAAACCATGGGGACACATAAATGCACCCCCAACAAAATATGCCATGTGAAATCTTCCACACGCACTATATAAGCTGGTTAGGACAACACAGCACATATGTACGGCAGCGTGTCGTACCTTGTACGACATGCAATCCGCCAGTAGCATTATGTGTCGGTCGTCGATGCTCATCCCGTGGCTGCCCATGGTGTACTTGATCTCCGACATGATGGCGGAACGGGCGGCCTGAAGGGTGAGAGTTGAAAGAGCAATGTTATCAGTGAAGAGGAAGAGGAAGAGGAAGAGGAGGAGGAAGAGAGGAGGGTAGCCATTAGGGACGGGGTAGTGACGTCACTCTGCATCCCACACCGCACCACCATGGCTTGGTAATCTCCTTGTGGCGACTTTGTGATGTCATCATTTGAGGGGACAAAACACACACGGGGGTGAAGGTACCTGGCACTTCACCCCACCTGAGGGAGAGCTGGACGTGGACGTGGACGTGGAGATTGAAGGGGTGGAGTAGACAATACCGGTACCCAAAAGCTGCCCCCCATCACCACACCACCCCCACCACTCCCACCACCACTTCCCGCTTTCCCATCCGCCCCCCACCCTCGGGTCCCCAACCCCCCCGCACCTCAATGCCCATGAACTTCTCAATCTCCGCCACGTGGTTAGTGGTGGTCTGCGTGCCCAGCACCCCCAGAGTGCCCATCACGGCCTGCAGATGGGAAGCCGACAAAAGGGGAGGGGAGGGGAAATAATATGCCATGCCAAGTCAGAAAGGAAAAACAGCAACAGCTGGCCCTCTCTCCGTCACCAAAGTTGCAAACTGCCGCTGCTGGAGGTGAGGTGGGGTAAGGGAGGAAGTCGCCAAAGGGGGGAGGTGGAATCGGCGGGGCGGCTATAACCCCGGAAAGGGTGGTAAGAGCCATGAGGATGACGTCAGACAGCGAAACAATGTACCGTAGACGGAACATCAGCAGCAGCGTTATTAGAAGCATTAGCATCATATTTAGCAGCGACATCTACAGCAGGCGGCAGGCGGCAGGAATGGAACATCCCGCTTTTCCCCCTCCCGCTTTTCCCCCTCCCGCTTTTCCCCCTCCCCTCCTCCCCTCCCCCCCCCTCTTCCGCCCCTGCCCACCCACCTGCACGTTCGTCCCCTCCACAAGCAGCGAGTACTTGTCCCCCTTGTCCTTGGTGATCACCGCTCGCTCCACAGTGGGAATACCCATCACGATGACCTGGGGGGGAGAGAGGGAAGGGGGGATCGGGGTGGAAGGGGGGAGGGGGGGATCGCAAAACACGCACAGAATTACACAGCACAACACAGGATAGCGAGAGATGTGAGCACCCTTCCCTTCGTCAAATCAAAACCCTAAAACACACACACACACAGACTGCCCTCCCACGGCGTGTATAATTCGGCGGCGTACGGTGTACGGTAGGCCAACCTGGTAGCCTCACGGATATCACGTCCCCCCACCTCACCCGCACCGCCCGTGATCCAGACGGGGACTCGCCCCAGGAGCACTACGATACAGATTCCAACCCCGACCGAGCCCCAAACCTGCCCCACACTATACCCCGTCTCTCTTATCTCCTTAGACACACACATACATACACACACACGCACACACACGCGCGCAGACGCACACACACACACGTACCCCTGGCAGTTTGCCCAGCAGCCCCTCCAAGCAGAACAGCAGCCCCTGTCGAGATGCGTCCTGGGGGTACACCAGCACCTTGTCCTGGGCCACGGCCCGCACGTGCTGCTCCTTGAGCTTCAACTTGGGGTGGGCCAGGATGCTGTACTTCACCTGACGGGGTGAAGTAAGTTGGGGGGGAAGGAATGGGAGTTGGAGTTGGACGTGCGGGAAGCATCACGTGACGCAAGCAGCAGCAATGGGTCACCTGCCGACAGACACACACACATACATACACACGCACACACACGCATACAGTCACACATACATACACAAACACACACACAGACACACACACACGCATACAGACACAGATACACACACGTCCAAAGTAGGTTGGGTCGGTTAGGGGTTACAGGTGCAAGAGGGGGAAATAAAGACAGCAAATTATTCCGAACGCCGGCGGACGCGAGGGCCAGCAATTCACCTCTATCCAAGGAATCCACAACCCTATGACGACCGCACCGTGTGCCCGTCAATGTCCAGCTGCAGCGCGTCAATACTGGCCATATCCAGGCGAATGGAAATGACCGCCTCGCCATGCAGCCGAGGACCGCCGCCATATGCGCCGCCGCTGCCGGGCATCGTCATCGCGTCTCCTCCCCCTCTCCCTGGCTTGAGCACGATCTTGATGTGTCGTGCCACCTGACCCAGAGTCGTCTTCTCCAGCCGCCCCTTGACCAGTCGCGCAGCCTTGACGTCGCCATCCACCGCCAGCGCCACCTGCGAGATATAAAGGACACGGCGCGTTAGTACAACTACTTCAACGCCAAATACTTATAATAATAATAATAACAATAATAATAATAATAATAATAACAATAATAATAATAATAATAATAACAATAATAATAATAATAATAATAATAATAGAAACGTAGACTGCAAAAGGCATCATTCAAAAGTTTAAAACTGGTAAAAAAAATTTATAATGCAATAATGCTTTCCTCTAGGGCGCTCTAGACGTTCGCCTGCTCAAAGATAATTTTAGAAATCAAAAAGAAAGTGGCCATCTGTTTGTTATCTGGGCCTGGAGGGCGAAAAGCTTTTGTAGGGAACGAACTTAGCGCGAGAAGCGAGCGCAACGCGCATTTACAACCGCTCGCACACTCGCTCCCTCTCCCCCCCTCTCCCCCCCCCGCACACACACATACCTTCATGATGGGCGTGCTGATGTTCTTGGCAGCGTTAATGATCTCCTTGATGCGAGGCACACCAAGCGTCACGTTCATACTGGCCACGCCAGCAAAGTGGAACGTCTTCAGCGTCATCTGCGTGCCTGGCTCGCCAATGCTCTGCGCCCCCACAGCTCCCACCGTGGACCCGGGGTCGATACGTTTCGTAGCGTACTTGGTCAGACACAACCCCACAAACGCCTCCAGCTGCGACGGCGTCAAGCCATCCTGCCCCGCCGCGTACTCCGCGGCGTCGTCAGCGCCACGCTCGTCCTCCGCCAGGCCCAACCGCTTGCGAGCGTTACGATATCCCGCCAGCTGTGAGGCCAAGAAGTCCCGGAGGCCCTTACGGAATGCGTCGCTGCACCAGGGGGTGCCCAAGTCCATGGAGGAAGCCGCGGCGGGGGCGGCGGCGGCCTTGCCGCCGCCACCCAAGCGGGCTGCCGCAGCCGCGGCGGCAGATGCCGTAGGTGTGGATGTGGATGTGGTGGTTGAGGAGGCACGTAGCTCAGGTCGGTTAAGTTGTTGGGCGATGAGCTCGTCCAATTTGTTGGGGAGAGGCACCTCGTGAGCGCCGCCGGCGGACAGCGGCACCCGGCGAGTGGTGGCACGAACCTTGGCCATCAGCCGCGCAAAGTCCAGCGGCTTGCCCTCCTTGCCCTCCATGGCCACCGGGTCCATGCCGTCCTCGCCGTACAGCAGCTGTACGATGCCACCGCTGGCGTTCCGTACGGTGGAATCGTAATGGGCGTACAGGTCCTCCAACGCCTTCATCAGTCGACGGGACATGTAACCCGTCTCCGCAGTCTTGACGGCTGTATCCACCAGCCCCTCCCTGCCACCCATCGTGTGGAACCAGAACTCCGTGGCGCTGAGGCCGCTGTAGAAGGAGTTGGCCACAAAGCCCTTGCCTGCGGGGTTGGACGGCGTGGGGCATTACACATATAATGCAAAAGTCGGGTGATGGAGAGGGGCCTTGAAACCGCCTCGGAAAGAAGCCCTGGGAGCGTGGAAAGGATGGAAAGGAAACCTACCAACCTACCTACCTATTTACCTACCTACCTACCTACCTACGTACCTACCTACCTACCTACCTACCTACCTACGTACATACCTACCTACCTACCTACCTACCTACCTACCTACCTTACCTACCTACGTACATACATATGCACCTGCCTGGTTGCATGGGATCTCAGCCGTCCCCCGAATCCACCCCCAATTCACCCCGAAACCCCGAAACACAGACACGACACATACACACCCGCCGGCGTCTTGTCGCCCCGCGGGTAGTGCGGCAGCGTGCGCTCCCTGAAGCCGTTGAAGCAGCGCTTGCCTCCCACGGACTGCTGCCCCACACACGCCACCATCTGGGCGATGTTGATGGGGCTGCCCTTGGAGCCGCACTGCGACATGATGAGGGGGGAGTTGTGGTAGTCCAGGGTGTCCATACACACCTTGCCCGCCACCTCGCGGATGTTGTTCAGCACACCGGTCATGTTGGCCTCCAGGGACTGCTCCGCGTTGCAGCCGGGCTGCAGCTGCAGCTCACCCTGAGGCGGGATGGGGTGGCGTGAGGTGGGGTGGGTTGGGGTATCTTGTGGTGTGAGGTGGTGTATACGCGTGCGGGATAGGGTGGGGGAATTACCAGTGCAAGAAACAATCAATCAAACAAACGATCAGCTGAAAAAATGCGGGAGAGGGAAGAGGGGGAAGAAAGCGCAGGAAATGACATGTGAGAAGCGACGTGCGAAAAGGCTTAGCTGCCGAGAAGATAGGAAGATGAAAAATGGAAGACAAAGTGAGGAGATAAGTGTGTTTGTGTGTGTGTGTTTGTGTTTGTGTGTGTCGTGACGCACGTATTTGACCAAACCAGGTGTCACCAACCCCCCAGACCTAAGGGTGGCGGGAGATAGAGAGTTCACCAGGTCCTCAACACCAGTCCCCTCTCCTTACCCCCCCCTTCCCACCCTAGTTGCTCTACCCCCTCCAAAACTGTAGTGTAGTGGTACCTTTTTGAACGCCGCGATGAAGTCACGGCAATCCGTGTAGCCCTTCTCCACCGTGTCCGCCTTGGCCCGCTCCAGAACCGGTGCAGGCGTTACGTCGTCAATGCCAATGGAGAAGCCCCGGTTGCCCATGTGACGAGCCGCCATCTTGGCAAGGCGGGACATGGCGGACGCCGCGGCGTACGGCGAGTAGTCGCAGTTCAGCGTGCCGAACAAACCCGACTTGCTGGCGCCGAGAACCACCTGGTTGCCGTACAGGGGGGGAGTGGGTGCATTGGTGGGTTGCGGCGGAGTGGAGTTAGGGAGCCGCCGGGGACAAAAGGACAGGCAGTAACCCAGCCTCCCGCAATCAGATGAACCCCCCCAATCGATCTTTCCCCCCAAACACCAAACACACACATTTGAACCCTAAGCCCACTCACCTCACCCCAGGAGGCTCCAACCCAACTGCGCTGAACCTACCTTCCATGTCTCTCTTCCCCCCATTCCTCCCTCGCCCCCCTCTCCTCTCCTCTCCTCCCTCTCCTCCCACCTTCCCTCCCTCCCTCCCACCTTGCCTAACCGGCCGCTTATCAGCTCGCTGTTCCGAAAGCACACCCAGCCGTCATTGGGGCACATGTGCTCGCCCTTCTTGCTGTAGATCTTCTCCGCCATCTCCAGGTTCACGAACACGCGCACCGCCGCTGCCGGGCGCACCAGGCAGGAGAACAGCTGCTTGCCGGTCCACAGCTCCAGCGGCTTCAGCAGCGCGGGGGTGGGCAGGTCGATGTGCTCCAGGCCATCCGCCATGGTGGCCAGCAGGCCGCAGAACTCGGACCGCGTGTAGAAGCGGTCCTTGGAGGTCAGCAGGAAGGCGCACGTCAGGAAGTCCTGTGGGGGGGGGGAGGG
>NW_003307568.1:241765-256983 GCF_000143455.1 Volvox carteri f. nagariensis | reverse complement strand
TGCGGGTGCGTGCGGGGGTGGGGGCGGGTAGGTGTGGGTAAGGTGTGGGTAGGGTAAGGGTTGGGTTGGGTTGGGTGGGAAAGGGAGGGGGAAAGGCTGTCGTGTGTCGGGGGAGGGGAGGGGAATCATGTGCGAATGTGTGTGTGTGCGTGGGAGGGGAATGGAAGCGGATGAATGAAGGACGTGTGAAAGGTGAAGAGAAGGGCGACGCTTTTCACGAGGGGTTTCCGTACTCTCGGGTGACTCCAGGGAAAGAGGCTATTTCGTATGTGGGGGGGGGGGGCGGGGAGCCCCCTCAGGCGGTCCTCACATGCGAGTGACACAGGCACATACACACACAGCGGGGCCCGCACTCCCCAAGGCGGCACCCCCCCCCGGTTCGTCCACCACCACGTCCATCGCTCCGCTTCTAATCCGGAGAGTGGTGGTGGTGGTGGTTATATCCTTGTGTGTGTGTGTGTGTGCAAGGTGCGTAGAACGGGAAGCCGCTACACCATCTCAACAGCCGCGCCGGCGTCATCAACCACCTCCCAAACCCTCCACCCGCCGCCAAGCTGTAACTCCATGCTAACTACCAATCCGAAGTATTCCGTACAGTCCAACAAACCACATCTCCCCGCCGCAACCCCGGCCGGAACGGCACCCCTCCGATATGACCGAGCGAACCAGTACGGCCACCCCGTACCTACCCCGTACGGCCACCCCGTACCTACCTGTGTTGCCGCAATCATGATGTCCCCGTTCTTGGGTGTGGCCAGGTTGTTGACGGAGCCCATCAGGTTGAAGGCCTCGGCGCGGGCCTCCTCAGTCTGCGAGGGGTAGGGATCGAGGGGTAGGGATCGAGGGGTAGGGATCGAGGGGTAGGGATCGAGGGGTAGGGATCGAGGGGTAGGGATCGAGGGGTAGGGAGGCAGGGGGCAGAGAACAACGGACTATGTAAGTTAGAAACTGACATTGCATTAAAGTAAACAGAACCCTCGAGCGGCTCGCGCGGCCGTTCAACCAAGCCCCCCAGCTGCCTGCCTTTAAAAGCCCCCCCAAACACCTCCCCCCATCCCTCCCCCCCCTCTCTTCAGCCCCCACACCCTCACCTCACCTGGGGCAGGTGCAGGTTCATCTCATCCCCGTCAAAGTCCGCGTTGAAGGGGGAGCACGCGCACTCGTTGAAGCGCAGCGTGCGCCAGGTGCGGACCTTTGGGGGGTATGTATGTACATATGTAAGCATGTTTGTATGCATACATACATACATGGATATTCACGGATGGGGAAGAGTAATGGGGCAGCGCGGGCGGGTGACAGGGGTTAACCAGGGTATAGGGTAGTTCTCTCTCTGTATCTTGTTCAGCACCATGAAGCACACCTTAGCACCGGGAAACGCCTCTTCGCTAGGAAGGTGGGCCCCAACTGATTGGCTGGTTGGGTGAGGGATTGCTGTGCAGTGGGACCGTGGGCGAGCAGTTCAAAACAGCCAGGGGGAGAAATCGTACATCTAAAAAATATGAATTGCCGTCATCCATTGCAAACAAAGGCGGTGGCGTGATGTAATGCACCAATCTAAAAAACGTTGGGGCGTGGTTGATGACGGCTATGTCTAGGTGAAAAAGACACTACCGGCCAATGACCCGCTTCCGGCAACCGAATCGATGAGTCCACAAACCCCCCTTCCATCCCCCCATACACATGCACACATGCAGCCATCCCCGCGACTCACCAATCCCCCCCCCGGGGCCCCCAACCCCGGCCCCTCCCAATACACACCAGCCCCAACTCTCTCCACCACCACCGCTACCACCACCACCCACCTTGGCCCTGAACGCCATGATGGAAATTCGGTGCAATGACGGTTGTCGGTTAAACAGTACGACATCGCCATCCTCCAAGTGCCGTTCCACGATATGCCCAACCTTTAGCTCTGCGGCGATCTTGCGCCGATCACCAAACTTGAGAAACTGTTTGTCGCCGTCGGGCGTTACCACAAAGTTGGCACCTGGCCACGTGGAGATGCCTGAGATGTGGGATGGAAGGGCGGTACGGCACCGTACAACAAAGGGGCAAGCGAGTAAATGTCCAACCTGTGGGTATCATATGCAAGAGGAACCTCAACAGTCAACTGACAACATCCAAAGCACAAACGGCTGGGGGGAGGACCGTACGTAGGCGCGGGGGAAATGGTGGGGAGGAAAACACAGGGCAGGGGCACGGGGTTACAGGGTGGGCGTGAAGTCCCCGTCCCCGTACTTCCGAAAATCCCTACCACCACAATCCTCGTTCTTTAACTCCCACAGTTAGTAGTTACAACAGAACTAACGACCACTCTACACGCGCGATGATAGTCGACTTCTTTGGAAACTCCAAGGTAACGGTCAACCGTAAACCGTAAACGACCATTAACAACCCCCGACGCCGGTGGTACTCCTGCACTAGTACTGTTTCCAGTACCGCTACTGCTAGCATTGCTGCTGAAGGCGTCTTCCTCCCCCCCCTGTCGCCTCACCGTTGAGCACCCTCTGCCGCAGCTTGTCGATGTTGTGCCGCGTCACCCTCTCCGGGTAGGTGAGCACCACCGCCATGTGCTGGGGGACACACACCTGGCAGCGGGGGGGACAGGGGGGGGGCGGTTGTTAAGAGAGGCGCAGGAGAGCGGGAAAAGGAAACACAAGTGAATACATACATACATACATACATACATACATACATACATACATACATACATACATACATACATACATACATACATGCATACATACATACGTACATACGTACATACGTACATACATGCATACATACACATATATGGAGGTGCAATCAGCTCCGAAACTCCCGAGGTGCGTTCGTGCGTGACTGAGAGTGAGGAGGGCAGCTGGGCGGGGAACCCGAGCTGCGGAGCAGGCACCCACCCACAACCCACACCGTGCTGGCGTGTTGCCTTTTAAGTGGCGAGCGCGAGGTGACGGTCTGATGGTATCAACTGGTACCTGAGCTCCCTCCCCCCTCCCTCCCTCCCTCCCCCCCGGAGGCGGGGGCGCCCACTCCCACCTGGAATATCTGCAGGTTGGGGTCCGGGGAAATGACTGTACGACCCGAGAAGTCCACTCGCTTGCCGGACAGGTTGCCACGGAAGCGGCCCTGCTTGCCCTTCAGACGCTGAACGAAGCCCCTGCAACAAAACACACACACCACCATCACCACCACCATCACCACCGGCACCACCGGCGCCACGAGACATACATGCATACATACATACATACATACATACATACATACATACATACATACATACATACATACATACATACATACATACATACATACATACATACATACATACATACATAAACAACACAAGCACCCACTCACCAAGACAAACAGCACAAGGCCCCCCTCCCTCCCAACATTCCCACAGCCCACAAACGACCCCACCCACCCACCTCCCTCTCTCACACCCAGCTCCGCTACCCGCGCATTCACACCCCCTCCCCCCCTCCCCCCCTCCCTCCCCCCTTCCCCCCAACCCAACCACATACCCCCCACCCCCCCACCTGAGCGGCCTCCCCGGCATCTGCATCTGCGCGGGCAGCCCCGGCAGGTCGCTGTTTATGAGCATGGCGCACTGCACCTGCAGGAAGTCCCAGTTCTCCATCAGGTTGTTGATGGGGAGGCCCTTTTCCAGACCCTGACGGAGCACGTTGTTGACGTCGATAATTTGCTGCGCGCGCGGGGAAGGGGGGGGAGAACAAAAGTCGAAGCATGAGCGAGTGGGGGGGGAGAGGGAAGAACAGAGGGACACAAGAGGGGCACAGGTGTGTGTATGTGTGCGTGTATGTGTCTGTATTGGGGGAAAAGGGAGGATGAGAACGGGTCGCAGAGGGGTTCTGCTGTTACAACAGACCGACAAACTGCAAATGTCCGGAGACGTGGGAGAGAAGCTCAAAAGGAAAAATGGCATCTCCACCCATCCATCCACTGCAACCCCCCCCACCCTTAAACCTCTCCCATCCCCAATCCACCCCCACCTCCCCCCACCGCAACTGGTACTTGCACTCAACCGTCCGCGGTTCGTCCGCCCACCCCCCCGCCCCTCCCCCCACCCTCACCATCAGCTTCATGGTGATGTCGTCCTCATTGGAAGATCCGTCCATCTCCACGGAGGGCCTTATGGCCACCGGGGGTACCGCAAGGTGCGTAGTCACCAGGTCCTCGGGACGACCTGAACCCAACACCACAGGACGGGGGTTAGGGGGGGTTAGGGGGGGTTGGGGGGGGGAACGCGAACCAGGAAACGCGCGAAACTGCTGCTGGGTTTAGGGGGGGCGGGGGAGAGGAGGGAAGGGCTTCTTCCTGGCAAAGCAAACCGTGGCGGGGAGTGGGTACGCGGCGCTTGTTTTCCTTGTCCTTGTCCCACACACTAAAGAAGAAACCCAGACAGAAAATCCGGCGGGGTCGGGCGCAGAAATACATACACACTGGCACACGCGACAACTTTCCGGAAGTGAATCACAGTAGGGAGGGAAAGACGAACCAGTGTTTTCAAATGAGCGAAGCCGGCACCAGGGATAGGTGGGTGGGTGGGTGGGTGGTTGCCAAGACGGGCCGGGAATATGAGCCGTGTGTGTGCGGCCCAAAGCCCTCATAAAGTAATGGATCAAAACACCCGCAAAACCGAATCTCAGACTAGAGATGCTGTCATTCGGAAAGGGGCCGCGGGACCGTGCTGCAATTCTAGCCGAGGAACGTGTAATGTGTATGTACGGCACCTTCCAACCCCCCAATCACCCCTCCCTTGTTTTTATTCCCCCCCCCGCCGGGGCCGCACCCTGAATGTCCAGCAGGTCCAGGTCCTCGTCCGGAATGTTCTCGAACAGCGCCCGCACTCGCAGCGGGTGCAGGTCGTCTGCCATGCGGTGCAGATGCGGCTTCAGTTGGTCGTTGTACTTAATCGCGTCAGCAAGGCTCTCCTGCGGTGGCAGCGCCACAAGAGGAACAAGAGGAACAAGAGGAAGGAGGAGAAGAAGGGAGTTAAGAGTGAAAACAAGGGATATCAACAATGAAACGGTAAAAACAGGATCGATAACAATAGCCGGGAAGTAACGACGACGACGACGACGATGATGATGATGATGACGGTAACGACGACGTTGGGAAGGATGTTTACATTGTTTACAATTCACTCGCGACCGACACGGGGAGCGTAGATTTGCAGTAGGGTAGGATGTAGACTTGGGGCTAGAGCTTCCGGGGGAAATGATGTTGCGTGAGGATGTGTGGGTGAGGGAGAACATCATGTCATGTAAAATGCAAAGGAGCCGCCCAGTCGCCCACGGATCGCCCACAGATCGCGCGGGAGGGGGGAAGTGATTAGGCTGGGAGAGGGGGAAGAAAGCCGAAAATCGAAAACATGAGATTAGGACAGGGCAGCATTTGATGGATGACTTACCTCCCCCAACCCTATACACACACACACACACACAGATCTCCCCGTTTTTTGCCTTTTCCCCCGCCCCCGATAGACCGCCAGAATACAACCACAATCTGCTGTATTGCTACTTTCTTCCTACCACATACATACATACATACATACCTTATATTCGTCAAACAGAGACACGTTTTTGGCGTAACGCTCGTGAATAATTTTGAGCACTCCGGTGGCCTTCCTGCGGGCGAAGCACACACGCGAGTGTACACCCACTGTATGTGTATGTGTATGTGTACGGCTAGCCGTGTGTTTTACAACTATGTCTCACACCGAACTCCCCTCCTTCCCCTCTTCCCCCTACAATCCCCCACCCCACCCCACCCTCGGGCCATTTCAGTGTGGTCCTGCGTGAGCCCCCTGGGCGGTCATCACCTCTCCCCCTCATCTCCCCCTCATCTCCCCCTCACCTTCCCCGGGTGGTCCCTTGCTTCCTGCATTGGATTCCTTCCCCCCTTCCCTTTCCCTTTTCCCCCCACCCCACACACACCCCCGGCGCCTCACTTGACCGTGGCGTTGTACTCGCCGCAATGCGGGCAGTTCTTCTGGCGCTTGCAGCGGTCATTGAGCTTCCGAAACATGAACACCCGCTGCACCCTCTCCACCCGGGGGTTGCGGAAGCGCCTGCGGGGCGGGGGGAGAGATGTTAGACAAGTTGGAGAGATGGATGTTGCTTCGTCTCCGATAGACGAAGAGAGGGAAAGAGGGGAAGAAGGGGAGGGAAAGATACGGACCACGTGAACGAGTGAAGCTGCTGCCAGGGCAAGAGTGTATGCAAGACGTAGAACTGACCAAAAGGAAGAAGAGGAGGGAGCGCGGAGGGAAGGGATGAAATCATGCGCAGCAAAATGCAAGATGACCCACTCATTGCCGATTGTGTGACTGGGGCCCCAAAGAGGCACAGCCTGTTGCACCATTCCGCTTTCTGCCATTCTCCTCCTCCGCCTCGCGCTCGTCACACCCTCCTTTTCCCTGCCGCGCCCGCTTCTTCAGGCACTACAAGAAGAACCCTCAGGAAAGTTCCTCCTCCTCCTCCTCCTTCCCCGCCTAATACGTCCTAATACAACAACAATATGCAGCGATACAGTCGGGTAACCCAGTCAGCCGCCCACTACCACCCGCCCGGTACTCACTTGAGCCATATTTTCCGCTCCTCCTCGGGCAGCAGCACCCGGGAGCAGGTCTTGCAGATGCACTGCAGGATCTGAATGGTGTTCTTGAAGTAGCCGATGTGGAACACGGGCAGCTCCAGCCGGATGTAGCCTGACGGGGTCAACGGAGGAGGAGGGGGAGATGTGGGGGGAAGGAGGGGGGGAGAGGGGACGAAAGCCGTGGATTTCGGAATGACTGGGTGGTGGATGACACCTTCGGCATTTGTGTCTCTGTGTGTCTGTGTGTGTTAGGGGGTGAGCATCAGGCGAGATGGGCGGATGGATGACTCGGGAATCGCCCCACGCAACTGCCATAATCCACTGCATGCCGCACTTCGACCCCATACATATACATACACATATACATAAAACATAGATAGCACGGCTAGCCAGCCCGCCACCCAGACACCACCTCCCGCCACCCACCATGCTTGCCAGGGGCAGTCCGACTGCTTGGCCCCCTCCCCAGGACGCGTCAACAACAACCCGGTCTAGAAGACCCCCCCTGCGCACACACATGCCGTGCTGCCACTTAGAACCCTACACCTCCACCTTCCCCCAACACACACGCACACACACACAGCCACCCCACACGCAAACGCGGCCCTGAAGGAAATTAAAAACACCCGGGGCAAAGGATGTCCCCTTTGCCCCTACCACTCCCCCCGGGGGCTGCCACCGCCGGATGTGATGTCATTACACCAGACGTCCCCAGAGCACGAACGGAGGGCGCTAATGCGCCACAGGGGCTGCCGGCATCCGAGCCGGGGCTGGAATCAGGTAATGATAATGATGACGACGATTTAAAACGAACCGTAGACCGCCGTAGGGGTCCAAAGCGATAATGATGACGATAATAATGACCAAAATAAGGTTTTGCCCTCTTTACCAACTGCCCGTAAACAGCCGTGAAAGGCAGCTTACGGGAGGGGGGGCGGCTCACACATAGCCGGCTCTGAGTGCGAAAGCCTCCTTCGCAGCCCCCCCTCGCAGCCCCCTCCTTCGCAGCCCCCCCTCGCACCGGTGGCCCACGCAACCGATCCGATCAGGAAACCCACCCACCACCACCCGCTGAGGGGTACTTGATGTGAGCCACCGCCTACCCTGGGATGTACGAGAGGCCAACCGTTAACCGCTAACCGTCGCCCCATCATCCCCACAGGGGACCGTAGCCGTGACTCCCCTCCAAAGAGCTCCACCATCCCCGCCGCCGCCCACCATCAGTCGGGTCGCCAATTTCCCTCCTCCCCCCCCATTCTCCAGGCCGCATCCTTCTATAATGCTTGTTTACAACGCTCCAATCCCCCCGTCCTCCTGCGGCTAAGTCTCCTCCTTCTGCTGCTGCTACTGCTATGTCCGATTCTGTGTCGCTGTTGGCTGTTGGCTGGCGGCTCACTGCTGTACAGCAGATAGCAGACGCTGCAGCGGCAGCCCCCTCTTGTCGCCAATGTCACCACAGCCGCATCCGCCTCCGCAAAGGGCTGCTGCGCCGCCGCTGTGCTGAGCTGCCAAATCTGTCAGAGGTCGTTGCTGTATGGCATTGCTACCCCCAGCCAGCTAGTGCCAGGTTACGCGACGGCCATGCAAAAACGACCCGCTAGGTAAGGCAGGCTGTACGCGAGACCTCTTTGCCCTCTGCGGGGTGCCACAGCAACCCTAGGGCCCCCCGCCCTCCGCACACCCGCGCACAACCTCCCGGCCCCCACCCTCCCCGTCCACCACCCTCTTCATGGAAAGGTAACCCCCACCCTACCCCTTCCCCTCACCAAAGTGTCCTGCACAGTCGGCCAGCCGCTGCCCGCATGTCTCACAAACGTAGTTTTTGTTGCTGATGCCCTGACACCAGGCAGTGACACCAGGCAGTGACACCAGGCAGTGACACCAGGCAGTGACACCAGGCAGTGACACCAGGCAGTGACACCAGGCAGTGACACCAGGCAGTGACACCAGGCAGTGACACCAGGCAGTGACACCAGGCAGTGACACCAGGCAGTGACACCAGGCAGTGACATCAGGCCAGAAGAAGGGAGAGAGGAGGCGAGGAGCAGGCTCAAGGAAAATACCAAACAATCAGGACTGAAACAAAAGTATCGGGGAGCATTTAACAGAGGGCATACGCCCGGGTAATTGCCGGTGGCAGTTGTCATAGATGCCAGTAACAACAACTGCCGATATTCCGCCGCTCTGAAAGCCGACTTCACGGCCCTTCACTCAGATCCGGATCAACCCCATCTTCCCTTTCCCTGCTCAACCATATGCTCCCGCTGCGGTTCACAGCTACAGGTCCTGCGCGAGTTCAGCATTACCAAGACCCCTGCACGGTACTACAACCTACCAAGCGCCTGTCCAGCACACCGTTCGGGTGCGGCACACGCTCAGGCATCTTGAAGACGGGCCGGAGGGTGTACGTGGGCGAGAGGGGAAGGGGGAGTGGAGGGGGGAGGGAAGGGGAGGGGTTTTAAGCAACGTGGCGGGCAAAGCCGAGCCCGTCCTGGACCAAGGTTAGAGTTCTGCTATGGGAGGGAGGCGAAGGGGAGCTTTCTCCTCCCACCCCTGGAGCTACCTCGGGCGTGAAAGCGCACGGGATCGCGGGGTAAGCGGAGCGCTTGTACGTTGCATCATTGGCCAGGCAAGCCAAAAGGGTTCTAACAGCGGTACGGTTGCCCCAGCACAGCTTTACCTTGTACAACGCCCGCTCGTAGACCTGCAGGGTGCCGCATTTGACAATTTCCTGTGGCGTTTGTAGCCTGAAGCATATTTGATGGCTGCAAGCGGTAACATGCGCTTGAGTCAGTGCCGGCTCCGCCGCCGTTCCGACGATTGCGTACGTTCGCCGACTTAAAAAAAGCCCACATCACATCCATGAGGGCCTAGGAGAGACTGTAAGTCGTAATATTTCATAAAACCTTAACCTTGCCTACATTTTACGAGGCAGATTCTGCTCCTTGTAAAGCTCCTTCGTGCAGACCAGAGGAGCCGGCTGCTCTTTTTTCTGTTCGACGTGCTTCATCCCGTCTCAGCGCCTCGCCCGGCCGCTGTGCGAGGGCCCTGGCCCCAGTCCGGGGAGGACTGCGAATGGTTGGCGCTCACAAATGCTTCGTCGATTTATAACATCAAATCCTTCAAATAGCTAGCAGAGACCTTTATCCACGAAATAATTCGTCGGCCTCTGTCGGCCCCCGATCCACGTAAAAATGTAACACGACCTTCTTGCAACCAACTAGGCGATACCTTTCCCGTTAGCTCGCAAATCGACAAACAGATTACTTGAAACCTATGCGAACTTCCTCGCACGAAAACCGTGCATCTAGGTCCGTAGAGAGGTGCCACGGGCCGCCGTACGCAAGTCAACAGAAAACGAACTCTACGGAATGTTTTAGATGCTGCAAACTCGGCGGCTCCATTAGCCCTTGACTCAAAGCTATACTCGGTAAGCTTTTAACTAAAAACCAGGCCGAAATTATTCAAAGGTAGTTCGAAGCGCTGCAGTAATTTTTCCGCTACAGATCAAGACGTGCACTCGTGTGGCCGTCACAGTTGCAGCACCAGAGTCTGGGTGCACACCGCGTCGGTGCATAATATATAAAACCCTAGCTTGCAACCTTAGGTGGCTTCACTCCACCGCCATTATCCGCTTCTGTATGCACCCACTTCACTTCTCCGTCTTAACACCTTACTATCTATCTTACCAAACCAAGCTTTCGCTAACGGACACAGGAGCCAAGTTGACCTTGGGTACAAAATGCCCGTGGGGATAGAGGCGGCAGGTGAGGAGGCGGCAGGGAAAAGGGCGGCAGGGGAGGAGGGGGCAGGGAAGAAGGCGGCAGGGGATAGAGGCGGCAGGGGAGGAGGCGGCAGGGGAGGAGGCGGCAGGGCAGGGGGCACCAGAACAAACTCAGTTCAGGTTGAGGGTGATTGCTTTCATACCCTGCAGGGACTGAGACAAAAGGTGGAGCATGTGGGCTCGTGGGAGTCCCTACATGCAGAGCGGTCAGGAAGTGGGGGTGCAAGGCATAGGAGGCGCACCTGGGTGAAGGTATGGAAAACGTTATTGGTACTTGTACAGGCTCCCGACCTGCCTTGGAGGCATTGTGGGGTTGAATCCGACAAGGGCCATGGCGCACCTACAGCTCTAAGCTCGCATATAGAAAACAGTACAAGTCGTTCGTCTGACCAGCCACAGTGAATAGTATGGTGGCGTGGAAAAGGAGGAAACTCCAGAGAGGGACACGCAAGGTGCACCCTTCCTTTACCAAACCCGCTCCACATCAATGATTTACTGGTTTTGTGCTCCTGTGTCCCGCAACCTGTAATTTCGCGTCTCTGCCAAATCTGACCAGAACGAACATGCTGTGAGAGAGCGACAAAGGGGAGCGGATACCAGCTGCAAAGGGGCCTTCCACTGCAGAAGAACTCAGCCAAGCCACACACAAGTGTGAGCACTGTGTAGTGGCAGCACATCAGCTCATGCAGCTCGCGAATCTGAAGAGCCTTGACTACCAACACCATGCATTTGTTTTACAAACCCTTTAGCAAGCAGTGCGATGTGGCTCAAATGCGCACTATGCACGGTCCCATGCCTTACGCCGACTATAATCAGCGATGTATAGGTATATATACCTGTAAATATACCTATACATCTTACAGGTTCCGCATGAGCCGGGGGGGGGACCATAAAAGCCTGTGGGGCGCCATGGACAGTAAATCGTTTTTAATGCGGTTACGTGGTCCACCATCATCGTCCTCCCCCACCCGCTTCAGCACTCAGTGCCTTAGAGCAATGTGCCGGGTCTCCCAGACTTCCGAGAAGAACCTGGCTAGTGCCAGGGGTGGGGCCTCGGTCATAATTGTGCACATTTCACACCCTTGGAACGCAAGGTCACTTCATATTCAGCCCGTGTACTTCTGTACGCCAGGCATTCCACAAAAACATGCATTTAATCTTCACTCACCCAACAGCCGCAAAGCCTGCATGTGTGCATGGTGCACTCACGGCGGTTAGGCCGGTTAATCTCTAACTCCCAACAGCCTAACCGGAAACGCACAAGTACTTAATGCAAACGTTGGGGCATGGCGGTTTTTTTGGGGGGGGGCCAGCCATTTGTGCCTCATGCCCAGTACCCAGGCACTCCCACCGGGTGTCGAGCCGCCTAGCGAACTCTTCAAGTAAGCTTCCCGCTTATTTAACACCTCTGGAGGGGTGCACATGATTTCCCCTATACAGAGGAAACTATCGCATGGAGGACTGGCTGCACTTTGTGGAGACTTTCTCTCCATACATATTCATGGGTGACATGCTCCCTGAGTGGCTACAGGCCTGTGGTGGCTGCTTGTGGATGTGGTGTCGCACTACTTTCAACCTAGTCCTTCAGACGAGACACATCAGCAGTTCCTGGCCGCATCAGCTGCTGCGGCTGACAAGCTTCTGCAGTATGCGAAGGCCTTGGAGGAACTCAAAGTTCTGGACAACATGTTTACAACCAACCTCCACATTTGTGTGTGCAGGTATGGCTAGCTATCTTACTAGCTAGGGGTGGCTTTCTATCTGCTGGGGAGGGATTTCCCAATAATGTCTGTCTACTCCATTTGGGATACACTATTATAATGTCGCTTACGGATCATGCTTTACGAGCTCATATGAGTTCATGCATGATGACCACTTGTTGGGGTTGTGGTATTTGTGCCGAGGCCATGATTCCCTGCTCACTGCTGCTGTGTCCAAGCTATGTGAGCAGGAGGTTCAGCTGGGCTCGGCATCTGTGTTCACCGACCTGCCTGTCAGCAGGTTATGCAGCAGATGAAGAGCCAAGCCGCCAGGAGGGTCACACAGGCGCCAGAGAAGCACTATGCTCAGTGGCTGTGCATTGTTCGGGGGATGGAGTCCCTGGCTGCACCTGATCTCGCCACCAGCATGGTGCTAACGACCAACCAGCAGCTTGCAGCATTCCACACAGCAGACCGCAATGGGTCACAGTGTGACACCAAGGGGGGCATCGGCTACCTCGTTGGTTTGGGGCAGAACATCTGTAACGATCCGGAGCTGCAGGTCAGGCATGCGGTGCATGACTTGATCCATTTCTATGCCGCATCACTGCCAGAAGTGCGTGCCTGGGCTGTGCCCGCGGGTGATGGTGTTGTATTCCGCTTCTTAAATCTGGGTCCAAACTGATACATTTTCTGTCTAATTTTTCCTTTTTCGCTTGGCGCGGTTACTGGACAAGTTCACTGGAACTAACTGAATTCCAACTGCCTATTTTGCCGTTTTTCTGTCAGATCTTTATGGCTCCGACCTCTGGGTCAGACGGCGAGCGGGAAGCTGTCATGGATGCCAACAAGTAAACGCCGCCTCAGGCGGAAGTCCATACTTGCAGAAGTATGGGCGGGGGGTCGTAGCACAGGCTACGACTGGGACGCTGGTCCCTGGCTCGTGGAGCCCCGTCATCGATTGGAAGCATGGATCAACGGTACGCCATTCCGGACTGGACCGCGCCTTTTCGGAATTGGCTGTACGATTCATGGGATGGCCGCATCCTCCGCTATTTAAGCGGGTGAAACTCTTCCAAATCGGTGTCTTCCGACGCCACCATCCAGTTGTGGTTTAGTAAGATATAACAAGTCTGGTATCGAGACGGTTCCTCCCGGGGCCTCTCGCATTTCTGAAATTTTCAAGATCCCCCTTTTGCCATCAAGATCCCCACTTCTACCGGCGCGCGGATGGAGGTCGACGACGTCACCGGACCTTTGGCTACAATCGTCGACGCTCTTGGCGATGCTGTCCGCGAAGTCGCTGCCGCCGGTCTGTAAACTACTTTAGCAAATCTGTTTGCTGACTTTTTCTAGGATTTTGGGTTAATAGCGGTAAGACTGCTGCAGGCTCCGAACCGCCAGTCCCTTCGGCGGTCCCTGCCCTTTGCCGGAGGCTCTGTCAAGAGCTTCGTAGCACCCGTTCGGTGCTAGAACAGACTTCCAGAAAAATTGACAGTTCGCTTTACTTGGGTACGCGGTCTGCCTGATCTGGGTCAGGATAGTTGGAAATGGAGCAGTCTAGGCGAAATCGTTGGGGATTGCCCTCCACTATCAATATGACCAATGGAACTGTCCCGCCGCCGCCTATTGCCCGGAATAACAGTAACCAATTAATAAATATGAATAATCCCTCATCCGATGTTCTGATTCCTGCAGTGGAACACATCGCGGGTCGCGCCACCGGGACGACCGCCGGCGATGGAGAGAACAACGCCGCTACTGAGCGCGGCTTGCCCGCTGGGGCCAGCGATGAGGTGATCAGAATCACTATTCCGGTACCTAGGCTCAATATTCCTGCGGAGATTAAGCTTAGTGCATTATCGCGGGAAGTTGCGCCACGAGTCCGCGCCTTCGTCCGCGATGTCCGGAAGTATTTTGATTTCGTGCGGGGCGGAAATCATGACAGTATCCGTTGCTTATTTTTAGCTAACGCTCTTGAAGGCGCCGCGAAAACCTGGCATGATGACTGGACTAACGCGCGGTTGCAATATACTTCAGAGCAACTTTTGGAGGCGCTATTAATTCGTTTTGCCCCGCAGATTCAAACGCGCGAACTAGAAGCGCTAGAAAAGCTTGCTGCTGGGCAGCATCAGATGCGGGCAAACGAAACGGTAGCCGCGTACCATAGTCGTTTCGAGGCACTCATAGCACCCATTCCTGACTTAAGGGAGGTTGATCGGATTTTCTGGTTTATCCGCGGCCTTTCCTCTGAGTTCTCATGAGAATGTGCTACCGACCATGACGGAAAGCCTTTTCAGGAATATGCCAAACTCGTGCAGCACACGCTTGGTGTAGAGGCCCGTCAACTTGCTAAACTTCGTTCCCAAGCCCAAACCCGCGTGCTTCTGCGTGCTTCCACCGCTGTGCAGGATCCCGCGCCCATCATCACTGACGACGGGGACCTCCCGGCACCGGAGGTCAGGCCTCGGGCTGCTACTGTTGCCGCTGGGCGAAATACAGCTCGCCAGGCCTCCGGTGCTGGTGAGTCGAACCGTCCCAATGGCATACTCCAGGCCGGTTCCGGCCCGGTTCCGACCTAACGGGTCCAGTTAACGAGATGGGTAACCGGTCGGTAGGATTACCGAGCGAACCGTTATCCGTTAACCGTCCCCAGTAATCGGTAACCGATGTCGGTAACCTGGCATGAGGAAAAATGCATTTCTGATTGCAACCAGTTTCTTTGTGACAATGCCCATTGTCACAAGGTTCATGCCCACGTGTCACACCCCGACAAGCTTAGGAGGTTAAGGCAATGTGAATGCCGGGTGACAGGGGTGACAGTCTTGTGCAGGCACATTTGGAGACTAGTTTACACTGAGATTGGGGTGATGTTGGATTAGAATACTTGCAGTTCATGAAATTGAGGAAATGTGTTGCATAGGCATATCCAAACGTTTCAGAGGGACGTTGTTTCGCCCGTAACAAACTTGTTACGGGCGAAACAAACTGGATTTCCACAGTCCCACCACTCAAAGAGCTCCCCACACCATCGCAAAGTCCCTTTTTTATTACAGACACATGTAACGAGTTGTCATAGCTTGAGATTGTCGATACATGACTGCTGGATTGTG
>NW_003307568.1:240051-241482 GCF_000143455.1 Volvox carteri f. nagariensis | reverse complement strand
ATCACCGGGCCGTTACGCCATTCAACCGGCCGGTTGGGTTAATGGGCCCCAAACGGTCGGTAACCGGCATGTTTATGCCATAGGGCGTGGGCGCAGGGGTCGGGGTGGCAAGCATAGGGACAAGGGTCGGCCCAGGGCCGCTGCCGCGGGAACAGGGGCGACGGTGCTAGGCAAGCGTGGCCGGGATTCAAATCCGGCCGAATGGATGAATAAGTTTTACTGCACTCGGGCGGAGTACGAGTACCGCCGGAAAAATAGCCGTTGCCTCCGCTGTGGGGAGGATAAGCACCTAGTAGCAGAGTGCCCGTTGCTGTCAGAGAAGAGAGCTAGGAACGGGGGAAAATAGGGGGTTGCCCAGGACAGTGTTAGGGAAGCACTCCCTGGGTTACAAACCCGAACGGTGCCCGTTATCTGCCCGGTTGGACGTGCTGTCCGTGCTGTTTTACCGGCCGTTTTAAACCAAGTTGAGAAGGCCGTTGGACGGCGTTTTTCGTTTGACGCTCGTACTGCTCGTCCTGGTTTTGACGAGCACTGTAATCTTTTTGCTATTCCACAGCGTCTAACCTCTAGTAACTTGGGTGGGCATACCGTTTGGATTTCCCCTTCCTCTTTCAAGGAACTTCAGTCTCAGCTGGCTTACTATCGTATTTGCAAACGTCAGCGACCGGACACCGCTGCCTGTCTACTGTTACCAGCACATGTATCCCCGAGGGCTGCCTCCTTGCTGATAGGGATGCGTCGGGTTCTTCAGTTTCGCGCTGGTAGCAAGCTTTTCAACGGTGTAGACATGACGGGTCAACTTGTTTCCCTTCCAGGTCTGCCGTATACTGCTGACGTTTGGTACGATCCCCCTCTTGTCCTGGGGCACCTTGACACGGAGCCCCATGTTTCAGTCCTGTGTGCAAAAGTTGCTACGTCAACAGGGCCCAGAGTCCCGTTAGTTGGCATTCGTGTCGCTGGACATTCTTTAACTGCCATGGCCGACTCTGGTGCCAGCGACGACTTCATTTCTGCGTCCATCGTTGAGCAACTCGGACTGAAACCTCAACCGACATCGTGGTCATCTGTCACCCTTGCTGACGGGGGTAAGCAGGTCATTTTGGGTCAAGTTTCCCTTCGTATATCCTTGGGCCCTTTGCGCCTAAATGTCCGTCCGTATGTGCTGCCTAAGTTTACTGATGCAGCCACGTTTATCTTAGGGTCCGCTACCCTTGATCAGTATGGGGCTCATCTGAATTATGAGACCCACACCTTGCAGTTGCGGAAGGGAACCTTGTGTTATAAGGCGCCTTTCACCACTGCGGAACGGATGGGAGAAGGGAATACTAGTGCTGCGCACTCCGAACCCTGTGTGAATTTTGCTGCTGCCGCTATCTGTAAGCGAATTGAGCCTGAACCCGTTGGGCGCAAAGCAGCTATCCGTATGATTCG
>NW_003307568.1:236412-240001 GCF_000143455.1 Volvox carteri f. nagariensis | reverse complement strand
CGGGTCGATGATCTACTGGATAGACTGCGTGGCTCGGCTTTCTTTAGCTCTATTGACCTACAGCAGGGGTACAATCAAATCCGTATTGCTGAATCAGATATTCCGAAAACTGCATTTCGTACGCCCTCTGGTCATTACGAGTATACTGTGCTGAGCTTCGGCTTGACGAACGCTCCTGCCACGTTCCAAGCCCTGATGGACCGAACCTTTCGGCCCTACATAGACCGTTTTGTCGTTTGCTACCTAGACGATATCCTGGTCTATTCAAAGACACGTGAAGAGCACCTGGAGCATTTACGACTGGTCTTTGAAATTTTGCGGCGTGAGCAACTGTTTGCCAAGCGTTCTAAGTGCCACTGGGCCCAGCCTCAGGTCGAATACCTTGGTCACATCGTCTCCAAGGATGGCATCCGCATGGACCCCCGTAAGACTGCTTCTGTACGGAACTGGCCTACCCCGACCAATTTACAAGAACTAAGGAAGTTCTTGGGGCTGACGAACTACTTCCGTAAGTTCATCGAACGCCATGCCATTATTGCCGCACCTCTGACAAATCTGACACGTAAAGGGGCTTTTGTATCTCCTGACTGCTGGGGTCCTGACTGCCAGCAAGCGTTCGATACACTTAAGCGTATTGTCTCTGAAGACATCATTCTGCGTTTCCCGGACTACTCCCAACCTTTCCGTGTGGAGGTCGTAACTGATGCGTCCTTGCATGGTACGGGAGCAGTACTGCTGCAAAACGGGAGACCAATTGCGTTTACTAGTAAGAAGTTCTCGGGGGCTGAAACCCGTTATACCACTGGGGAACAAGAACTTCTTGCTGTACTGCACGCGCTTAAGGAGTGGCGGTGTTATCTGGAGGGTCGGCCGTTCACCCTCAAAACCGACCACAAACCCCTAACGTTTCTGCAAGGCGTGCCTACCCTTAACCGTCGTCAAGCCCGGTGGATGGAATACCTTAGCCGGTTTGACTTCACATGGGAATACCTGCAAGGCATCCTTAACGTTGCTGATGCCTTAAGTCGGCACCCTTGTCTGCATGCAGCCATTCTGTCAGTCATTACACGCAGCCATGCTGCAGCACCCGTTGTGCCCTCTGAACTTGTGCAACGACTTCGAGCTGCCTATGCCACGGATCCCTGGTTTTCCGATAACCACAATACTGGCCACTTAACCCGTAACAGTGGCCTTTGGATCCGCACTGAGGGTACTTTTCGGCAGGTTGTCGTTCCGAATGATGACTTGCTGCGTCATGATCTTCTGTCACGTTTTCATGACGACCTGCTGGCTGGGCACCCTGGCTGCACCCGTCTGGTCGAGGTTCTCCATCGTCAATTCTGGTGGCCTCGGATGGCTAAGGACGCCGAGAACTATGTCCAGAACTGTGAGCTGTGCCAACGCAATAAAGTCCTGTCTGGTAAGCCCCACGGCCTCCTGTGTCCCTTGCCTGTGCCGGCCGCCCCTTGGGAAAGCGTTACCATGGACTTTATTGTAGCTTTGCCCAAAACTGAGGGGGGATTCGATGCCGTTTTGGTCATGGTAGACCGACTCACGAAAATGGTGCACCTGGCACCTACGGTATCATCCTGCACAGCTGAGCAAACTGCACGTCTGTTCTTTGACAACATAGTGCGTTTGCATGGTGTCCCCAAGAACGTTGTGACCGACCGCGGATCGCAATTTGCCAGCAGATTTTGGGGCACCCTGGGTGATCTGTTAGGCATGCGTGTTAACCTGAGCACCGCCTATCACCCACAGACTGATGGACAGACAGAACGTACGAATCGCACTCTTGGCGATATGTTGCGCAATTATGCCGGACGTACGCCTTCTGTCTGGGACACATATCTAACTGCTGCTGAATTCGCGATTAATAATGCTGTGAATCGCGCGACTGGCAAAAGTCCGTTTTTCCTGAATTACGGATACAACCCTGCCTTGCCTGTTTGGCGGGAGTTGGACGTCAACTTGCCTGCAGCAAAGACGTTTGCCAAGTCCTTTGTGTCCCGACTGACTGACGCTAAATCTTGCCTTGAAGCTGCACAGCAACGTACGGCGGACTACTTTAACAAATCCCGACGTGCCATCACCTTCTCGCAGGGCCAGTTGGTGATGCTGAGCACTAAGAACCTGAGGTCTCTAGCGGATGGTTCTCGTAAGCTTTTACCTCGTTGGGTGGGACCATTTCCGGTCGTTCGCTTGGTTGGGTCTACTGCAGTCGAGCTGCAACTACCACCTGACATGCGCATCCACCCCACATTCCATGTCTCTCTAGTCCGACCTTTCCGTACTACTGACTCTGCTGCTGCGCTTCAGCCAAAACCTGCTCCTACTGTCACGGAGCCAGGACCAGTTACTTGGCTTTCAGGCAAACAGACATTTTACGCGGTTGAACGGATACTGGATTACCGTTCCCGAAAAGTAGGCAGAAACCGCCGCCGTAAGCACACTGTGCACGAGTATCTTGTCAAATGGGCTGGGTACTCGGCTGAGCACAACAGTTGGGAACCAGAAGCTAACTTTACCCCTGACCTAAAACCTCTGCTGGAAGAAGCACGGCAACGAGCACGGGCAAGGTAAGATTTGCGGGTTAAAGGTAAGTGTTTTAACTCCCGCGCGTTTTGGCCCGGTTCTGCTCTGCCAGTTTCTTGCCATGCATCGAGGACGCTGCATCTAGAGGGGGGATAGTTGTTGTATTCCGCTTCTTAAATCTGGGTCCAAACTGATACATTTTCTGTCTAATTTTTCCTTTTTCGCTTGGCGCGGTTACTGGACAAGTTCACTGGAACTAACTGAATTTCAACTGCCTATTTTGCCGTTTTTCTGTCAGATCTTTATGGCTCCGACCTCTGGGTCAGACGGCGAGCGGGAAGCTGTCATGGATGCCAACAAGTAAACGCCGCCTCAGGCGGAAGTCCATACTTGCAGAAGTATGGGCGGGGGGTCGTAGCACAGGCTACGACTGGGACGCTGGTCCCTGGCTCGTGGAGCCCCGTCATCGATTGGAAGCATGGATCAACGGTACGCCATTCCGGACTGGACCGCGCCTTTTCAGAATTGGCTGTACGATTCATGGGATGGCCGCATCCTCCGCTATTTAAGCCGGTGAAACTCTTCCAAATCGGTGTCTTCCGACGCCACCATCCAGTTGTGGTTTAGTAAGATATAACAGATGGCTACTCGCCTGCTGATGACCTGCTAGATCAGGTGCTCCTCACAGAGCCCCTCGGTGCTCCCAAGGCACGGTTTTTTGCGTGCTGAAGCTCCTGACAGTGTACTTCAGCACCGAGTATGGCTGACAACAGAGACGGTGCACAAACTGGGCACTTTATATCACGGAGGAGCAGGAGAGATCAGGGCACCTGGTCCGTCACTCATTTGCAGCATGCATTAAATACTTTGTGCACCTGCCTGCAAATGGGGCAGGGGAGAGTGTGTGGTTTGCTGTAGCTGACATGTATTCCACGGAGGTTCACAGTGAGAATCTGCTTGCCGTGAACATGGACCGTGCACAGCCTGGCCGCTCCGCTGGCAAATGGGAGATGTGGCCCGATCTCGGTGTCCCATTAAAAGATCTGAAGGGGAA
>NW_003307568.1:203111-236362 GCF_000143455.1 Volvox carteri f. nagariensis | reverse complement strand
TGTCCAGGGTGGGGAGTCCACAGGGCAGTGAATGTGATGACAGATGTGTCTATACTGCACATACAGGCACATTCACTGCTTGCTCCACATACACAGGCTGTTGACCCACACATACACCAGCCCCATCCATATAGCTTTATTTATGTGCCACATGTATGTTGAATTCGTCATGTCACACTACTTGTGCCTGTCTTGGCACTAGCTGTGTGACTCCACCAAGGCAAGGCGAGGCTTCATGAGTGCTCCTCATTGTTTTGGGCTGCCTCTCGGACAAACAGGAGAGGCTGATGATGACTTTGGAGGATTGGATGAAGATGAGGACAGCCCGGTGGACATTCTGCACTTCATGGCTCAATATGCGGCCTGGGAGGCGGAGCAGGATTCACAACTATCTCAAGTCAGTGATCTGGTCATGCGCATCCCTCCCGGGTTCCCAGCTGGCCCACCTCAGCTCACTGCTGCATGTGTTCACGGGCACCAGCAGCACCACCGGGCCAGACCCCATGTTAATGCTGGAACAGAGTGTTGAAATGCTCGTTCAGGACATGGACACCTACACTGTTATGCTGGATCAGCTTGAAGACATGGCGGCAGTCTGCACCGTGGAGGGTGGTGGCATCAAGAGCGGCAACACCCTTGCAGAAGCGATTTTGTGCCTGCTGAATACTAGCCTTGCCACCGCCCATCTGTGTGTGCTACTCACACATGTGTGCGGAGGTGGCGGCAGTGCATGCGTGGTCCAGGCTTGGAAGCGCCTGCAAGAGCTCCTGACGTGTAATGTGCTAGGGAACATCGTGTGCTGGGACAACAGCAGCCCTCTGGTCGTGCTGCTGGAATATGACATCCTAGGCCGTGAAGTGCAGCTCGATGCTGCGAGCAGTGCACTGACAGTCGGCAAGGTCTCACACCTGACGCTGCTCCTGCCCCGCCTGAGTGCAAGATATGGCAAGAGGTTCATGACCGGTGGGCAAGTCTACAAGGGACATTTTGGTCAAAACCATGACAACAACCCCCGCAAATGTGCTCCCCTGAGCGTTTCACAAGGGGGGGGACATACCGCTCAACCCGGTTCTTGCCGGGTTGCATGGCGGGAAGGGGGGGATGTGAATGCGGTGGCGCCTGAGACTAGGACGCACTGAAAGTTCCTGTAGCAGCCGGTACACAGTACGGTGCTATATATACGCGCAGAGCGCGACCACCAGCAACTCGAGAGACCTTTTCAGTGGTCAGCTGCTACATCTGGTATCGAGACCTCGTGGAAAATCATGATTGTGAACTCGTCGGTTCAACCCCCACCGATCACGTTCGAGTGGTATTTCGGGTGTGGTGACTCAGTGAGTGAATATCGCACAAAACTATAAAAAAAGCTGAACCGACTGGTCTGTCTCTGTGCCTGAAAAACCTGAAGACGGCTAGGCGCATGTGAAAGGGAGCACATGACATGATGTGGACTTGAATACCCCACTGCCCGAGGGTAGGCGAAGGTAGGCACAGGCTGGTGGTAAAAAATGAGGCTCTAAGGGCCCGGGACGGACCCCTTCAAAGGGGGGGGAATGTAGCAGCCGGTACACAGAACGGTGCTATAAATACGTGCAGAGCGCGACCACCAGCAACTCAAGAGACCTTTTCAGCGGTCAGCTGCTACAGTTCCCCCATCAGCGGCAATTTAAAACGTGATTTAGTTCTCTCCATGAGCCCCCCCCGCTGCTGTAATTATGTTATATTATCCATTATTACTCTACTTTGTACTCTTATATTCCAGTCCAAGCATGGACATGTTTTAGGAAGAGGTACACGTTAGTTAACATGCGTAGATGTGATAAAGCATCAGACGACCCGTCTGCCACTTGTTCGCATCACGTATCAAAGCACTGTAAGCCAGAACATACAGCCCTACCCAACAAACCCAACGTTCGTTTGCTTCATTAAATCATTAATAATAGTAATTGATGCAGTGACAGCTCAGTCCTTCAGCTGCACACACATGGTTGTTTTTTGTGACTGTGTGCCTCTGACCCCTCCCACTAACGTCACCATCCCTTTCCTTCGGCCTTTCCGCTTCATGTGCAGGTTGGTACATGGGTTGGTCACGGGAGGTTTACACCTAGATGCACGCCACCGCATACAGCCGTCAGCCATGGCTGGTCGGGCCCCAGCAATCAGCAAATAAAACCCAGTTCTGTAGAGCTACAGGCCCAAAGGTGCCGAAAATTCCGGTTAGTACTTAAGTTGTTCGTCCGCCTGCACACACCTAACCTCGTTTTCCTTGCACAGACAAGACGACTCCAGCCCCCGACCCGGCCCAAACTTTGAAGCCTCCACCTCTACCGCCTCCTATTCTCATACCGTTCTGGGCTACAGCCTAAACGTGTTAACCCCCGCTGCTGCTGGAATGCCGCCTGGGTGGCAGAATTGTCTGGGGAAACATGCGGGGCCCCTCTCTGCTTCCTGTCTTGGAACAATTATCTTATTGGTTATTTGCTTTAAATTCATACACTCCATCTCATGATATTGTGGGACGCTGCTGCACCCCACCGTGCCGGGCTGGGGCCGGAAGCTGCTGGGCAGTGTCCTGCTGCCGATTGTTGCTTGTTGCTTGGGGCCTCCTCTGGTGCCCGGGTCCACAGCCAGGTAAGGGCAGTCTGCTGTTTCCTCTCACAATCCCATGCCCGCTTGTTCCCCTCTCACCGTCAAAAGCACGCAAAGGTCACCATGTTACACCTTGATTCCTGGCAATGTGTCTCCGCAGGTCTGCAGGAACATGTTGATGCCTTGGGCGGGAATGGCGGTCACTTGCTTGCTACCGTTAGGGTCGTGCCCGGCTTGCACCATGCCTATCAGGAAGCCGTCCATGTTCAGGATGGGGCTGCCGGAGTACCCTGGCTCGGCATACGTGTCAATGGTGAAGGAACCGAAGGGGATCGGGCGCCACCCATGAAGCCAACACTCGAAATGGTGCCACTATTGGAGCTCAGTTGTGGAGCATCCCGTCCAGCGAAGCCAATCATGTAGGTGCTGTCACCGACAGCTTCCATGGCGCCGTGCAGTTGTGGCGGGTGTGTGGGCTCCTGCAGGCATTTGAAGACGGCCACGTCTGGGACCCAATCAACCCGGGCGTTATCAGGCGGGACCTGTTTCCGCTGCCCCTACTTCACCAGCTTGATGGGGACCTGATCGTTGAAGGCACTGCCATCGCTCATCAATGCAAAGAAATCCGTTGCACCGCTTTTAAGACCGTGTGCACAAGTAAGGATGTAGGGATCGCTGTTGGAGTAGAAGAAGCCATTGAGGTAAATCACTGGCTCCAGGTCCGAAGTGCTCTCCTGCCGACGTTTACAGCCAACTATCTTCACAACTAAGTTCTTGCTGCGGTTGAAGATCAGCTTGCACAGCTCCTGCTCCATTGCCACGAAAGAGTGCCCGATCTCAGCATCAATAGGAAATGACAATTTGTTTACTCGAGACTCCTATTGACTCTGAGATCCGGCGCTCTTTCTGAGAGCCTCGCACCAGCCCCCGCCAAGACATGCCGATTGCCCCCTGAACCGGCCGGTGGACCCTGCCGTCCCGCTAGTGGAGATGCTGCTCTGCGGCCCCGGGCTGCACGACAGGTCGAGTGCTCCCTGCAGGGAACGGAAGGCCCTCAGCACCGGAGGCTCCAGAAGAAGGTGCGGCTTAGCCTGCACCGTCATGGACCGGTAAGATGTGACCACCATGGCTTCACTTACCAGGGCCGTCCTCACACCATCTCCAGGCCCGGGGTCGATTAAACGATCCAAGTTTAAATCCAGAACCTGCACGGGATTAGGGGTTAGCAGCAATCGGGAGGAATTCGGTCAGCCCCAATCGTGTAGTAGCTTCTGAGCCGCAACAATCTTTTCGTGATACATACCCGATCGCTAGACATTCTTTGCATTCGCGCCGTACACCGTACTCGGACGCTCAAATTTACCTCCAGGTTGGGGGGCGGGGAACGCCACCCCGTGAACCCGGACAGAGGACCCACACTAAGACAGCGCATGTACAGCAGGCGCGATGCCACTGCAGGAATGTGCTAAGCATGCAGAACACCATGCATCTGCTGAATAGGACGCGAATTAATGCTCCCCATCTTGTATGAGTACAAGCTCTGCATACGAGACACAGCTGACTGCAAGTACTGTACACAAATGACCGGCCCTATTTGCCTACAAAACCTTGCGAACAGATTTCCATAAATTTTCACCATCAAGGAAACCATCAAGGAAATCGCCTCCTGCTAGCAAAATGCAAATATGGCTGGTCATTCGTGAACAGTGATGCAGCATTCCTATTTGTCATTTGTTTACTCAAGAAGGGCAAGAACTTCTCTTTCTGTTGCGTTCTTCTTCCATTGATTATAATCCATGGACAGATACAACTTGCTGCGTGGCGCTATGGGGTTTCCTATTGACTCTGAGTTCGGGCGCTCTTTCGCGGCGATGGAGCAGGAGCGGCGCAAGCTGATCTTCAACCGCAACAAGAACGTAGTTGTGAAGATAGTTGGCTGTAGACGTCGGCAGGAGAGCCCTTCGGACCTGGAGCCAGTGATTCACCTCAACGGCTTCTTCTACTCCGACAGCAATCCCTACATTCTTACTTGTGCACACGGTCTTGAAAGCGGTGCAACGGATTTCTTTGCATTGATGAGCGATGGCAGTGCCTTCAACGATCAGGTCCCCATCGAGCTGGTGAAGTCGGGGCAGCGGAAACAGGTCCCGCCTGATAACGCCTGGGTTGATTGGGTCCCAGACGTGGCCGTCTTCAAATGCCCACAGCAGCCCGCACACCCGCCACGACTGCACGGCTCCGTGGCAGCTACCGGTGACAGCGCCTACATGATTGGCTTCACTGGACGGGATGCTCCACAACTGAGCTCCAATAGCGGCACCGTTTCCAGCGTTCACTTCATGGGTGGCGCCCGATCACCCTTCGGTTCCTTCACCATTGACACGTATGCCGAGCCAGGGTACTCCGGCAGCCCCATCCTGAACATGGACGGCTTCCTGATAGGCATGGTGCAAGCCGGGCACGACCCTAACGGTAGCAAGCAGGTGACCGCCATTCCCGCCCAAGGCATCAATGTGTTCCTGCAGACCTGCGGAGATGTGTTGCCAGGAATCAAGCCGTAACATGGCAACCTTTGCGTGCTTTTGATGGTGAGAGGGGAACAAGCAGGCATGGGATTGTGAGAGGAAACAGTGGACCGCCCTTACCTGGCTGTGGACCCGGGCACCAGAGGAGGCCCCAAGCAACAAGCAACAATCGGCGGCAGGACACTGCCCAGCAGCTTCTGGCCCCAGCCTGGCACAGCGGGGTGCAGCAGCATCCCACAATATCATGAGATGGAGTGTATGAGTTTAAAGCAAATAACCAATAAGATAATTGTTCCAAGACAGGAAGCAGAGAGGGGCCCTGCAGGTTTCCCCAGACAATTCTGCCACCCAGGCGGCATTCCAGCAGCAGCGGGGGTTAACACGTTTAGGCCATAGCCCAGAACGGTATGAGAAGTAGTAGGTGGTAGAGGTGGAGGCTTCAAAGTTTGGGCCGGGTCAGGGGCTGGAGTCGTCTCGTCTGTGCAAGGAAAACGAGGTTAGGCGTGTGCAGGCGGACGAACAACTTTAGTATTAACCAGAATTTTCGGTGCCTTGGGGCCTGTAGCTCTACAGAACTGGGTTTTATTTGCTGATTGCTGGGGCCCGACCGTCCATGGCTGACGGCTGTATGCGGTGGCGTGCATCTAGGTGTAAACCTCCCGCGACCAACCCATGTACTAACCTGCACACAAAGCGGAAAGGGCGAAGGAAAGGGATGGTGACGTTAGCGGGGGGGGGGTCAGAGGCACACAGTCACAAAAAACAACCATGTGTGTGCAGCTGAAACTGAAGGACTGAGCTGTCGCTGCATCAATTACTATTATTAATGATTTAATGAAGCAAACGAACGTTGGGTTTGTTGGGTAGGGCTGTATGTTCTGGCTTACAGTGCTTTGATACGTGATGCGAACAAGTGGCAGGCGGGTCGTCTGATGCTTGATCACATCTATGCATGTTAACCAACGTGTACCTCTTCCTAAAACATGTCCATGCTTGGACTGGAATATAAGAGTATAAAGTAGAGTAGTAATGGATAATATAACATAATTACAGCAGCAGGGGGGCTCATGGAGAGAACTAAATCACATTTTATATTGCTGCTGATGGGGGAACTTTCAGTGCGTCCTAGTCTCAGGCACCACCGCATTCACGTCCCCCCCTTCCTGCCATGCAACCCGGCAAGAACCGGGTTGAGCGGTATGCCCCCCCCCTTGTGAACCGTTCAGTGTTGTATCACATCTAATCGCAGGGAAAGAGCTTATCGGTGGATGTCAATCCCGTGATACCCAGGATACTACAATTATTCCCCCTCCAGAGTTGAGGGTGTCCTAGACCGTTCATCTGTCTCAGGGTACCTGAAAGATGACAGCATCCACAGGAAACCAGTGGCAGCAGGCTGCGAGGAGACTCGAACCCAGGTCGAGGCTGGGATGCCGAGTCTCGGTACCAATTTGTTGTATCACGTCTTATCGTGTGATACCCAGGATACTACATTCAGGGGAGCCCATTTGCAGGGTTTGTTGTCATGGTTTTGACCAAAATGTCCCTTGTAGACTTGCCCGCCGGTCATGAACCTCTTGCCTTATCTTGCACTCAGGCGGGGCAGGAGCAGTGTCAGGTGTGAGACCTTGCCGACTGTCAGTGCACTGCTTGCAGCAATGAGCTGCACTTCACGGCCTAGGACATCATATTGCAGCAGCATGACCAGAGAGCTGCTGTTGTCCCAGCACACGACGTTCCCTAGCACATTAGGCATCAGGAGCTCTTGCAGGTGCTTCCAAGCCTGGACCGCGCGTGTGCTGCCGCTGCCTCCACACACGCGTGTGAGTAGCGCACGCAGATGGGTGGTTGCAAGGCTGGTATTCAGCAGGCACAAAATCGCTTCTGCAAGGGTGTTGCCACTCTTGATGCCACCACCCTCCACGGTGCAGACTGCCGCCATGTCTTCAAGCTGATCCAGCATAACAGAGTAGGTGTCCATGTCCTGAACGAGCATTTCAACACTCTGTTCCAGCATTAACATGGGGTCTGGCCCGGTGGTGCTGCTGGTGCCCGCGAACACATGCAGCAGTGAGCTGAGGTGGGCCTGCTGGGAACCCGGGAGGGATGCGCATGACCAGATCACTGACTTGAGATAGTTGTGAATCCTGCTCTGCCTCCCAGGCCGCATATTGGGCCATGGAGTGCAGGATGTCCACTGGGCTGTCCTCATCTTCATCCAATCCTCCAAAGTCATCGTCAGCCTCTCCTGTTTGTCCGAGAGGCAGCCCAAAACAATGAGGAGCGCTCATGAAGCCTCACCTCGATGGAGTCGCACAGCTAGTGCCAAGACAGGCACAAGTAGTGTGACATTACGAATTCAATGTACATGCGGCACATAAATAAAGCTACATGGATGGGGCTGGTGTATGTGTGGGTCAACAGCCTGTGTATGTGGAGCAAGCAGTGAATGTGCCTGTATGTGCAGTGTAGACGCATCTATCATCACGTTCACTGCCCTGTGGACTGCCTGCCCTGGACACCCCGCTTGCAAACACCTGGTGGGTTTCCGGCATCGAGGGCCTCAGCAGCTTCATCCTGCACAACTTCGCCATGGCTGACTTATGGCCATGAAACATGTGGTGCTGGAGTGGACAGTTAGGTCCATTGTTCATGGGTGTGTAGGGGGGGGAAGTACATATGCGAGCAAAGACGGCAGATAAGAGGCGGCGTCGGTTGGTAGTGATGTATGTAGAACCGCACTGGACAATGATGCAATTGTTTGAAGAAGTTGACATTCAGCTGGCACAATTTTAGATTCCGAGGTGGTGCCGTCCACTTACATTGTGGAGTTTCATATATCATAGGTCGTAGGGAGGAGTATCCCTAGCTAATGTGTGGGCGTTTTGATGTGCTCCTCCGGGTGACCTTGCCCCAAATCACCTTCCTCCGCCTGACCACCCTCGACTTTGTGGATATTTTGTGGAGGGAGTTACACCAAGTTGTACCTTGGACGTTCTGGGTACGGACTTTCGTTGGCATAAGGGTTTCCTAGCCGACCCCTTTGCCCTGGAGCCCTCGTATACAAACCCACCGAAGGCTTTGGAGGATTTGGAAAAATGCTTCGAGAAGTGCCGCGGTCATGGTCGCGCTCGTGATCGCCGAGCCGCTACGGGTCGGTGCCGCGAAAAGTGGAAACTTCCGATTTCTTTGTGCATGCTTATCCTAGAGGGACGTTTTCAGGGAAAGCATCCATATATTATAGACATGTATTGTATGAATGCTGCTGTCCACAAATAAGGCGCGAAATATCATATGTGCCGAACCGTTTCTGCATGCCACAAATTTGCACGGAAAGCATAGAACAACCATGAGTATGTTTTCGCGCAAGTGCTGCCGAGGAAATGGGGGCTGTGGCAGCACGCATGCGCGCACGATAGCAAGCAAGGATGAGTAAGCACGGGCACGCACGGGCATCTATGAGCATGTCCACGGGCATGCACGGGCACGTGCATGCATGCGTGGGCGCCTTACACACACGCAAGCGCGCACGCATGATAGGCCGACCTCCAGTGCGATAGCTAGGATCCACGCATGCACAGATGCAGCCGTGCACGCGCTAGAGCGATAGCTAGATAATCCGGTTCTATACCGTTCCTCGGCACTTAAGGGGTCACAGCTTCCTAGGGCAAGTCTAGGATATCAATCTTTTGGTCCTCAATCTATTCTGGACCGTCTAAAATAGCCCGGAAGAAGTCCCACCACCCTAAAACCCTAAACCCCCCTCCTGACGGAGGAGCCTCATTCACTCCTCCGTTTCCTTCCACTCCTCCCGCCCGTTCTGCATGAGCAGGAACCGTGCCAGTCGCGCCGCGGCCGCGGGGCCTGCGACCTGCTGCCTGCCCTTAGCCGCCACTACGCCGGGGATGCGGCACTTCGCCAACAGGGCCTCGCGGGATCGTCCTTCCGGCCTGCACGTAGAAGCGATAAGGGGGGAGGGGGAAGTTAAAGGCGGGGCAGCCCGAGGGCCCAGGTAGGGAGACGTTTCCTCGTTCGCCAGGACGGACTCAAGATTCGATCAAGCACACCTGATCCCCGCCCTGATGCTTTCCCATGTGTGTATATGATTTAGACCCTCCGCGCGCCACCTCCCGTATCTCGCCGAGCCTGTCTGGGTAAGGCGATTACCCCTCACCATTAACCACATTACGATTACGCGCCAAGCATTACGTCTCAAGCAGTACCGCTAGGAAACCATACTACAGCAGTCGCATGGACAGAAGAAAAGAACAAGGAGGAAAAGAAAGAAAGGCCCAAGAGGTATTGCCGCACACACACGCGCTGTGCGCCCCGAGGGCTCCCCCGTCGTTCCCCAACCGAGAGCCCTTTCCCTGCGTGGGTGCCTCCCGGTCCTCAAAGAAAAGCCCATATACCCCTGATGGCCCCGTGATTACAAGGGACTATACAAGGGACCACACTGACACGAAAACTCGCGAACCAGCTACCGGCCTTCCACCCCACTACGTTCACCAAACGCCCGGGGCCCCCCACTGCACATTACAACCAGCAGCTCGCTTGCATGCACCTGGCCCCAGGCCCAGGCCACCCTCCGCCGGCCCAAAACCGCCCCACCTTTGCCGCGACACCTTTTCCCCACCATCTCAACCCCGCCTCGCCACACAGACACCCATCCATCCATCCACCCACCTGGCCTTCAACGCCTCGATGAGAGCCGCCAGCGAGGGGTATTCCGCCGCCACCGCCGCCGCCCGCTGCGGCGCCACCAGCTGGCTGAGCGCCTCACACAGGGTCAGCTGCGCTGTGCCGCCCTGCTGCGCGAGCACCTCCTTGACAGCCCGCAGCGGCACCGTGGTCCTGTCAGACCGGAACACCGTGTGGCGCACATCCACCACAGGGCGAAACAGGGCTTTTAGACCCTGGCAATTTAAGAACTACCTGCCTAGGGTCGCCGCAGAGCAGCCTTGACAACTACCATATAACCATACCGCACCTGTTGCGCATACCGTTGGGAAAGTCGTACACAGTCGTACACTTCCCTACAGCCTAACACGTCGTCCCTGCTCCCAATTCACCCCGTCATGCTTCCCAGCGCGGATCAGGCCTTGATCCCATCTAGATACGGCTTTCCGTACTTTTTGACCTTCTCTATTTGAACGCTCTTGAGCCTCAGCCCCTCCGTGGACATCCTGCCTCCCAACAAGCCCCTTATACCCATTTCAGAACCCTCACTCAGCCCCGAGAGCCTGTGGGATCTCCCTCCCTCTGCTGCTCTGCTGCTTGAGCCCGCAGGCCGCTACCTGCTACCGAACGTGTCTAGGTAGGCTTCCAGACGCTTCTTGGGCTGCTGGGAGAGCGTGTACCCCAGGTTCAGGATGTCGTTGGCGGCGCGAGTCAGGTCGCCCTCGGGACAGTCGTACTGTAGTCTGCGGGAGACGAGGAGCAGGAGCAGGAGCAGGCGGAGGAGCAGGAGCAGGAGCAGGAGGAAAAGTAAGAGACAGTGGAGCAGAAGAGCATTTTTCCTCTTCCTTAAGGAGCAGAAGGAGGAGGAAACATAGGAACAGGGGAAAGAGGAGCAGGAGAGAGAGGAGCAGAAGGAGCAGGAGGAGGACAGCTAAGAGCTAAGAGGGCTGTAGAGCGCCGGTACGCCCATGTGCATGGACTCCACGACCCCTTCAGCCCCCCCTTCGGCGCTGGTGCGCCCTCCCAGACCAGATCAGTCCGGACCTAGACCCTCGCCCCCAGGGGCCCACACCTCATCACCATCCCCCAAACCCCCCGACACCGACCAGGAATCGGTCCCAGGCTGGGCTCCCCAGGGCAGGGGGCTGTAAGCCAGGGGGGGAGACCGCGGCAGTTCCTTCAGTTTAAAGTAATGTCCGGAGACCTACCTGACTGCGGGCATGCCGACTGCCACGTCGAACAGCAGGTCCTCCACAGCCATCCTGTTGAAGGACTGACCCACGGGTCATGTGTGTCCGGTAAAAGGGAACGCAAGGCCAAGGGCGGGGTGTGAGGGACAGAAAGGGGCGACCTATGAGCCATGGATTCCAAACCCAAACTCGGTTGCAGGCGGGTTCTGTGGGACGGTTGGGATTGTGGTGGCGGTGGTGGTTTTTTTTGTGGGATTGCGGGGGGCCGGAGGGGTTGAGATAGAGAACATGGAAGAAGGAACGGCACGTGTCGTGTGTGTCAGCAACCAACGGACTAACCGTTCGGTTTCACTTGTGTCCTCAGCTCGGCATGCCTAGCGAACAAAGCACCACCCGGCCTTCACCAGCCCGAGGTCCTCCCACCGCCGCACCCGAGCCGTCCATCCCCCTTCCTTATCCGCGACAGCCAGCTGCCCGGCAGCCCGGCTCTCAGCCCCACTCCTTGTATTGCGGCTGCCACCAGCCGCCTCCCAGCCCTCTCATTCCCCCACCCAACCACCCAACCACCCAACCACACACCCTGTTGGCCCGCTCCCGGCGCCTCATGGCCTCCTCCAGCCCCACCACGTACACCACCGGGGAGGCGAACGGGTGCGCCCGTACGACATCGTTGTACAGCGTCCCCAGCGGCGCCGCCGGGTCTGCCTCCAGCCTCAGCAGCAGCTCGTCCCCCGTGAGGACGAGCAACAGCGCGGGGAAGAGCATCAGGGGCTGGGGGGTAGGGAATGGGAACGGGGTAGGGAATGGGTAGCGGAGGGGTAGAGGGAGGCAGATGTTGAAGATCGTGATTGAGAGAGAGGAAAAGGAAGTAGGGGACAAACCCGGCACGAGAGGAGGGGAAGGCGATGGCCACAACGGTGGTGGTGGTGGTGGTGGTGGTGGTGGTGGTGGTGGTGGTGGTGGTGGTGGTGGTGGTGGTGGTGGTGGTGGTGGTGGTGGTGGTGGTGGTGGTGGTGCTCAGTGAGGGTGAACCCTGTGCTGCAAGAATGCAAGAGGAAGTGGTGGTGAGTGACGATGGTCGTGGTCGTGGTAAAATGGCGGCACGGCTGCCAGGGGTGAGGGTGCGGGTGAGGGAGATGGTATGTGATGGGGCATTATGAGGAAGAAGCGCAGCGTATCTCCGTGCGAGGGGCCCATGTGACGGTACGGTCGCGAAGGTCCACGGAGCTGGAAGACATGTCAGGAAGGTCCAAAGGAACAGCGAGGTCAAACACCCCCAAACACGCACCACCTAACCATGTTGCCCAAGGCGCCACTCCCCAGGACTTGCGCATGGCACACACGCACATACATACATACATACATACATACATACATACAACACAGATGCCAAGGCTTTCCTCCCGATCCCGGTACTCCATTACTTCATCGCTCTCCCCAATGCTCCCACCCACCACCAGCCAACCACACACACCCCACACACCCCACCCGCCCACCCACCGAGTCCCTCCCGGACGGCTCAGGCAGTCCGCTGGCCTCCAGTGCGCACCCCTCCGCCGCCTGCAGCCGCGCGGCGGACGCGGCGGGCAGCCGCATGCCCCACATGCAGTACCTCGGTGGTTGGGTGGGAGGGCACAAGTGGGAGCCGATAACACACACATACACACACACACAGACACACAAGATAACTCACAAAAGCGATAACTCAAGGAAAAAGAACAAGTGCGGACGCCCAAGGGGAAAGGGTCTCGCTCCGTGAGGGGTGGAGGCGGGGCAGGGCGACACGAGGGCTAGTGAGTGGATGTTGAAGGGGGTGGCGGACCCTAGTCCACCGCATGTACATGCATTCCCCCCCCACCACACACACAAAAACAACCACACAAGCAACCACATTGCGTCCATCCAACGCATGCACCCACACCCGCACCGGCCCTAACATGCCTCCCCCCCCATTCGCACACACACACACGGCCCCTCTCTCACGCACTTGTAGCCCCGGGCGGCCAGGGGCATGTCCTTGTGAACCTCGTGCGGGAAGGTCTCGTCCTTCTTGTTGCCCCGCACGACGGGAATCATGTCCACGATCTTGTATCCCAGGGGTGTGGCCGCCAGCGTGTTGCTGATCAGGAGCCGCATGTAGCGACCCACCATCGTGACCTTCAGGGCGCTGAGGAGGTGCGGGCGAGGGACAGAAGGCGTTGGCTGAGGGCTGACTCCGAGGCTTGAAGGAGGGGGGTAGTACGGGCTAGGGGGGCAAAGACGAACCACGAACGAGTGAAGCTGCTGCCAGGGCAAGAGTGGCTAGGGGGGAAGTAAGTATGTGGATGAGATCTTTATCTTTATCAGCTTTCCTAAGTGAATGGTGATCCATGATCGGGATCATGGGGCCGAGGGGTGGGGCCGAGGGGTGGGGCCGAGGGGTGGGGCCGAGGGGTGGGGCCGAGGGGTGGGGCCGAGGGGTGGGGCCGAGGGGTGGGGCCGAGGGGTGGGGCCGAGGGGTGGGGCCGAGGGGTGGGGCCGAGGGGTGGGGCCGAGGGGTGGGGCCGAGGGGTGGGGCCGAGGGGTGGGGCCGAGGGGTGGGGCCGAGGGGTGGGGCCGAGGGGTGGGGCCGAGGGGTGGGGTTGGGGCCGCGGAGCGGAGCGGTGCACACCTAGTGCTTTAATATGCATATACACCCGTAGCGACGCAGTAGAAGAACTGTATTAGCATCAGCGGTAGCAGTGCGGCAGCTTTATGGTTGCTGGAAAGGGGGGGAAAGGATCACCCTTGTTAGGGGTTGCTGTTGCCAAGTCGGCAAAGGCGCAGAGTCCAAACACACGACCCGACACATGCATGCCGACACAACAGAGTTTCGTGCTGCTCATCTACCCCTAACCCGTCACGGCTGCCACCAGCAGCTATTTTCATGCCGTTGCGTGGCTGCGTTACCAGCGCTGTGTGGCACACCTACCAAGGCCCTGAGCTGACCTAACCCCGCTCTCCCCGACCCACTCCACTCCACTCCACCCCACCCAAACCCGCCCCATTCAGCACTGCAGCTGCAGAAGAAGAGGAAGAGAGAGGGAGGGAAGGAAGCGATTTGTGCCAGATCCCTACCCGGGCCCCGCCCCTGGCTTTCTGCTCTTGCCAGCTTACTGCTCTCTGCTCTTCCTCTTACTTTCCAGCTTCCTTCTGCTCCTTAGCCGACTCTTTTTCTGCCGCCTTGGCCCGCTTCTGCTCATCCTGAAGTCAACGCCAGAGCGAAAAGTGTGGAAATTGTGACATGGAGATATTCAATATATTCGACCACTGCATAGGCACTGTAAGCCTCTAAGGTGGAAGGTCTGCGGGTTGTGGTTTCTCAGGCTAATTCCTCAAGAGCCGTTACAAACCGGTTCAGACCAGGCAGGGTCCTGTACGCCGCCAACGTAGGCCCTTCCCCTGCCCCTCTCTCTCTCTCTCTCTCTCTCTCTCTCCTGGATCCTACCTTCTCCGATGCTTTGCGCTCCTTCTCCGCCTCCTTGGCCGCGGCCTTCTCCTCTCTGATTCTCGCCCGCTCGGCCGCCTTGGCCGCCTTCTCCGCCGCCTTGGCGCGGTCCCGCTCCTCGCGCTCCTCCGCGGTCAGCCGCTTGCCGCCGCCCTGGCGTTGGGGAGATTGGCGTTGAGGAAGGCTTCAACGTGAGCGATGCGAATCCAGGATGTGTGTATAGGGGTGTGTGTGTGTGTGTGTGGAGATAGAAGATGTGGAGTCGGGGAGACGGAGGCGGGGCATTGAGAAGGGATGTGTGGAAGGCTTTTTTGCTGATCTGGGTCGAGTAGTCGAGAATGCGGGCTGAAGTGAATATAGGTTTTTAAGATAAGGATCTGACGGATCGGAGTTGATGTGGACGTGAGTCATGTGAAGGGGTGATGTGGGTTTGAAGACACAACACGCCATCAGCCAGCACGTGTACAGGGCTATCCTTAGGCCACCAAACAACCCAACAACCCAAAGCCGAACAAATTTCACAATCCAGACCTCTGCACAACTTGTTTCTGCCATGATCGTTTCCCGCCAAGTGGCTTTACGACAGCTGTGCCCTCTTCCACAGCCTGGGTGCATGCAGCCACCCCCCCCACACACAGAAAGCTGTTGCTAGCAACGCCAACATGGCCCCAGATGGCATAATCATCAGTTGCGACCTCTGTTCTGGCGTTTTCAAAGCGACCTAGCTGCCAGCACCACTCCGTTTCGTACCCCGCGTCTCTTCTTGGGTGCTGCTGCTGCTGCTGCCGCCTCGCTATCGCAGCTAGGCCCTCCGTCCTCCTCTATTTCTTCCTTCTTCCGCCGCCCGCAGGGTCTGCGGCCATTGGCGCCGTTGGCGCCTCTTCCGCTGGTTCCGGGAGCCCCGCATCCACCAGGATTTCCGTCGGCATGCTGATCACGACGACCTGGGTTTGCATCTGCCCCCCCGCTACCTGCACCGTCCGCGTCGTCGCTGCCATCGTCGTTGTCGTTGAAACCAGTTAAGAAGTGGAGAAGGTCATCTGTGCCGTCAGGCCCGGACGGGTTGATTCGCTGAGTGGGTTCAAGCTCGTGATCCTGATCTAGGTCGGTTGCGGCGTGGCCCCGGGCCCCAGATTCTCCAAATGGCGGAAAGGTTGCATGCGCGTGTCCGGATGGAGCGGCAACTGCCTCCGCAGCGCTTGGGAGGTTTGGAGACCCGCAGTTATGCTGTGGTTGTGTCGCTTGGAGAGCTACGGGAAGGTTGGCAGCCAGCGCGAGGAGGTGCAGAAGCGACCCGGGACTGCGTCAGTTGGACGACCATGAGATTTACGCCGACAGCTTTACGAGGGCCCATGAAAGCGTCCATGTGACCACGCTTAGGACGGGTTGAAGCTCTTCTTGCAACAATTTAACACCAGTTGGTAAGGCTGGAATTCATCAACATGAAGGTTTGAAAGCCTACCCTGCCTACCATTTTTTCAGATTTGGCTTACCTTCATGGCGCTTGGGCGGTGCCTCCTCATCGCTAGACAATGTTAGGTCAATCATGGTAGGACAAGATAGGGCAGCTAGAAATGACAGCTGTTGATAAAAGAGGTCTTTAACGCCAAATCACGAAGCCAATTACATTTTTTCACTATGTCCAATGTACAGAACCTGTACCAAGGATTTATAACTCACTGGCTGCATGCGCGCTGCATGGGCTGCACGATGGCGCACGCAATGTCTTAAGTTACAGAATCAACGCAATTAGGCTTGTAACCCTTGACATATCGCTTTGAGACATTATGTGACACATATTTATCACTTTGGAAAGGTTTTCACGTATGCAAGTTGGCCCTTAAGGCCTGGAAATGCGCAGTCTGGTTTCCTTTTGTTGCCCCTGCCTCGATATTGCGGACACTGTCGCACCTCAAGCTGTCCTTGAACCCTTAGTCCAAGGAGGAAATGTAGTATCTAGGGGCGTTGCTTCCGGAGAAGTACCTATCGACTCGTTGGAGCAAAACGTGTATTGCATGAGACATGGACATCGACAAGATGAAGAGGATGACGTATGGCACCTGACAGCAGCTCGGCCCTGGTACGCAACCTGTCACGCGCAGTTCAGCAACTGGCCCGGCATTAAACTGGGCTCTTTGGCTCCAACTTCAGCTTAGCCCCTCGCCCTTTTTCGTAGGGATCCTCCTTTATCGGCAAAAGGCCGGCGGCAGGTGCGTGGTATCTTTTGCCTGTCACTGCGCCTGACACCCTACACCACATCCTGCACAGAGCTCTTGTAATCGCCTTAGTTTCTGCATATGTGGTTGCAAGGACTTTTGCGAAGTCTATGAGCTGTGTGCATTTCAGCTCGGAGGCAACTCATCGCTAGGTCGTTACCGGAATGTCGCCCCTTCACGGCGCCCCCCATCATTTAAGCGCATTCGCGCGTGAACCAAAATCCGAAACAATCCGCTCTATTAGCAATGCCGCAGGTTAGGCAGGTAGTAGAGTTCAATGCCGCGGCTCGTGTGTAGTCGTCCCTCACTCTTCCAGATGTCCGTCCCATACCCTCCAGGCTCGCGAGGCTGCTGCGCAATTCAAGTCCAAAAACATCGACTACGTTCTCACATCGCCTTTCGTGCGATGCTTGCAAACCTCAGCGGAAATTGTGGACGAGCTTGGGTTGGAACAGGGCAGATGGCTCGTCCTGTGGCCTATGGCCGAGGTGAGGCTTACCTGCTGGCCATGGGACCATCCCGGTGCTCCTCCGCGGCAGCATGGAGGATTGCGGATTGATGCAGCTGTGGGCAATCAAGACAGCTCTGCTTAAACAGGCGGCAGCAGGCAGCGCAGGGTTGTGAGGTTGCAGCAGAAAAAGAAGGGGGAGTAGGGGCTACCCTTCTTTGCCACACTCCGCATAAATCATCAAACTCAGATAGCCATATGCCCTAGCTCTCCCTTAGCACTCGTCGCTCCGTCACCACCCTGGGCAGCCCAGCCCTTTCCCAGAAGCCATCTTGCACCCCTGCGAGGGCACCTTTAATGCCCGCTACTAAATCGATGCCTGATGGATTTCCTCCAACCTTTACGACCTCTTCCTCCTGCTAGTTGCACGCTGTACGCCGTCAATGCTCCTGGGGGCCCTCTGAAACCCGCGACACCTGCAAAATTTCAGCTTTTTCACGTATATGCATATCCTTCCCCTACCCCTGTCCTGCTGGTCTTAATGCAGCTCTGTGATCCCCGGCTGCTGCTGGCGGGGCGAGATGACCTGCGGGCCACCCTGGGGAAGCGGCCGATCCGGGAGTGGATGTGGAACGGGCAGACATTCGAGCAGGCTCTAACGGACCTGTTGGCTCCAGGTGGGGGCCCTGGCAGGCTGGTATGAGTGACTGGCGCCGGGGGGCTGATGGGGACAGGAGCTGTATAGGAGCTTGCAGAGGGGGGAAGATTCTCCGGGAAGAGGCTCGGAAAACCCCTGATGGCAAAGGATGGGGGGTTGAGGATTGGAAAAGAGAGGGAGAGGAGGCGGGTGTTGAGACAGGGTGGGTGGCCAGAAAGGTGCGGTTGGAGGGGGGGGAAAAGGGGGGAAATGCCCGAGGTAGCATGCAGCCTCTGGATGCATAACAAGGCTAGGTAGCGTCTCAATAACCCAATTCGAGTCCCAATAACTCAATAATCCAAATCCAAATCCAGGTCAGACCTGTAGCCGGGGAGGCGAATGGCTCCCGATGCACATCCACACTCCTGGCAAAAATGCCTAAATGTGTGATATGACCTGTTGTAGCTCATGCGCTGCACCTTTGGCGCGAAGGGCAAAAGAAAGGGCATTTGGGTACAGATTTGTGTGACTTGGCAGGAGCCGGAATCCGGACGCTGATGACCCGGGGGGCCCGGGCCGCCCATTGAAAGCAGGCCTGCAGAGCCGTGTAAAGTCCTCTTGGGCCTATTCCGTCGCTGTACGATATGAACATATTATGACTGGCCGGAGGTAAACGGCCACTGAACGACCACGTGTCTTTCATTCGCTCCTGGTGTGTGTGTCCTCGCTCAGAGCTGGCACTGAGCGGCGTGCGCACCCGCCCCGAGGTGTGGAACGACACAACGCCGACGTACCCGGAGAAGATCGAGCAGGCACTCAAGCGCTACGAGCGGCAAATCAAGTTGGTTTCTAAGGAGTTTGCGGGGCGTAACGTGATTATTGTGACGCACGGCGAGGTGCGGAGACGTCGTGTGGCGGTGTGGCGGAATGGGAGTTGGGGTGGACCGACTGAGCTCTTTTGAGTCACAGCCCCAGAGGTGGCTGGTGGTGATGTGCCGCGGGATGATGCATACGGAGGCATTCAGCTTGACAACCTAACCTCGACTCAATTCTAATCTCCGTCAGCTTGCCAGTTTATCGGTTTGTTAGTTGATCAGTTCGCCTTCAAGCGGGGCTGTAAGAACTTCGTCGTACGGCTCGTCCTCCTGCTCGTCCTATTTCCGCAGGCACTCAGGGCGGCTGTCAACTTGTACGACACACGTGCCGCGGTGTACGAGGTGAAACACACGGGTCACGTGCCGCTACGCCGGGAGCGCGGCCCCGGTGGCAACTGGGAGCCGTGGAGCTTGTGCTGCACCTCCGGGCAGACGGGTGTGTACTGGTCGTACGCAACGTAGTAATGGCGCGGTGGCGGCGGCGGCGGCGGCGGGGAACGCCGCCGTTACTATAAATACGGCATTCCTGATTGCCGCCGGTGGCGCAGCGTTGCACGTCGGCATGGTGTTCACCTGCTCTGCCGTGAGCAGAGCTCCAGCTGCGTGTGTGTGTGTGGGGGGGGGAATACATACACTGGTGTCGCGGCATCAGCAGCATCACAGGTGGCACTTGGCAAGCAACATTGATATGGAATGACACACGCGCTCAACTTGAATACGGTTGGATACGCGCGGGCCTGGGCACGAGTCTCTTGTTCGAGTCCAGGTTCCTGCAGATTCCTGTTAGGGCGGGCGGGAAGGGATTAACAGTGCAGACAGCGAATGTAGTTAGTCATACATACATACATGCATACATACATACACACATATACATACATACCTTCCTAAGGGCGCTAAGGTTGTCGCCTGGCGAGTAGCGGAAAGGGCGGACGTGGCCTTGTTGGCGTCAGAGGGTTAGGAGGACAACCGGAACGGGGTGCGGAACGGGGTGCCACACCAGGGCACATAACGGCGGCTTGAGAACTTGAAAACACGACATGCATCCCGCCGGTTGCAAGGCGGGAGATAGAGAAGTATGCCTTGGGGGATTGTTATTCAGTGTCCTAAATGGCGCCGGCGGGGGGGGGGGAAAGGGGGATTGCCAGCAGTAGTGGCATCTGAGCTCCAAAAGCAGGCTGACAGTGGCCGCAGCAACACCAAAAGAAGCAAGGGCCAAAAACGCTTGTGATCAGGTGACCGACCTTCGTGATTAGGTAACGCTTTCCGAAGGTTGTTAGGTGTCAGGAAAGGTGCCAAGTCGCCGACACGAGAGGTGGTCAGCGCACCGCCCAGTCACCTTCATGAACAGCAACAACAACCACAGCCACGAACGGTTAAGGGAGACGCAGCAGTGTGCAGCAGTGTGCGGCTCTCGTGAGCTGTCGTGTCCCGGTCATCCTTCTGAAAGGGTTTTATTTGGTACGGCAATTCACCAAAATGTGTGTGATGCTTAGGGTTCAGTGCTGGCGCTGATGACGATCATAATGGTGATGATGATGATGATGATGTGTGCAGCCGATCAGGGCGTTGTTTCTTTTCACCTTCCCAAACCTCTCCTTGGATGGGAAGGGGAGTGGGATTGGATCCCGCGGTGTTCGAGATCCCTCATCGCCCTTTAATGAAGCCGCCGTGTGAGGGTGGCGGACGCAGCTGAGGCGGGGGAGCAGATTGGGGCCCCGTATAGAAATAGCTAGAAACCCTAAATCCTCTTCAGATCTCAATGGGTAGATCCCCATTGATTGTACGGTTGGATGTGGGTTTCGGCGGGGAGATGAACGATATGGTGTTGACGTGGTATGTATAGCATAATGCAGCGTGTGGTTTGGTGCGGTGTGGTGCATGGGAAGACTAGTTTCTGTTTCCATTTGTAGACTAGCATGTCGCAGGAACATGCCGCATGTCCATTCGTGGACTAGCACGTTCCTGCGAGAGCACTTGGCACCCAGATGAGGCATTTCGGGGAGTTCGATGTGGCGTGCGGCGGCGGCCGCCACGGCTGTACGGCGGCGGAAAGGGAACTGGATTGTTAGGGCATGGAACTGGCATGAAAATTATTCAGTTCTATCTCTCTCTCTCTCCCCTTCGTTCCTTAATGATTTTTTGGGCAGCTAGAAGAGACGAGTGATTTCCAGCCTTGGGTCAGCCAGGGGCCACCCGCGCGCCTCTCGAGTACATGCCCATGCTGGTAGGCTTCTGGCCATGGTGCCGTCCGTCTGTCTGTCCGTCCGTCCGTCCTCGTTTATATGGCGGTGGGTGTCGGGGTGTCGGGGCCGACGGGTCGGATGATAATCGGCTTTGTGAGTGTGTGAGTCTCGATTCCTTGAGCTGCAGCGGGCCGTGCGGGCTGCGTGAGCCACGTGCGTGGGTGGGGGGGGGCACTGAGGTGAGGTGAGGTGGGGTGAGGGGTGTATGTGGAGAGGGGTAGGTGATCTGGGGGAGCAGGCCTAGGAATCCGGCAGACGACATAAATAAAGGGCCTCGCCATCGCGGGCCCCATGTGAGGTAACGGCAATAATGCTGTGTTGTGTTTCTTTTTACACGTATAATTGCGTGCGCGCGCTGGTGTTGCGCTCCCGGTTTTGGTGTGTTTTTGTGAACGAACAGAGCCGGTCCGGTACTTGCATATGTATGTATGTGTATGTGTGCGCGCGATTTTGCATGTGTGAATGTGATTATGATGTTTTTTTAAATCAGCAGCAACACCATCAGCATCTGTTTCTATGACTGCATGTAGGTTTGTAAGCGTGTGAGTATGTGCACGTAGGCACATACGCGTCTACTTGACGGCCACATTCATGAGCTTGGCGAACTGAGGCAGATTTGTTGCTACTGCTGCTGCCGCTACTGCTGCTGTCCCTACCAGCGGAAGCGGCTCTGCGCGGCGCTAGGGTAGCTGCCACAGTGAGGACGATCAACGTCCGGGGGGAAAGCGCAGCTGGACGCCATACACATCTACTGCAAGGCAGGGGTGGAGGTGGGTGGGAGTCGTCACGCGGCGCGCGACTTCTTTCCAACAGTCTGGTTATTGTTCACACGCGCAAGGGGCAGGAAAGGTGTTGTGCGCGCACCAGCACCGCACCGCACGGCGCATTAACAAGGCACGCATACGGCTGGTCTCGAGTGCACACTCACACACACATACATACAAGGCACGGGGCGCCTGCCCGTGAGAGCCTACTTGATGGATGTGTGAACGTATGCGGTCCCACCGCAACTCTATCCTTCCCTGTAACGCTTGCTTTGTCTGAAGTGCGAGGTGGGATGATGCTTATAGGCGATCTGGCAGCCCTTGAGCCCTCGGCTCGTATTGGGCGGTTTACTGGTACAAGGGGTACGCACCCTCACGACCATGCAAAACACAAACAGTATGTGTGTATGTATGTGCCCCTGCGTGCTGAGTTGGGCTACGGATGCCTGGCATGGTTGGTTGCATGGCTGTATGGCGCAGTACCCCACCTGGCAAGGTCTGAACCGTCAATGCAGGGTGTTCTGCATGCGCTTTTCAAACCAAGCCTGCTGGCCTGGTGCGTGTGGCAGGTTGCGTGTGTGTGTGTGTGTTTCGTGTGTGGCGAGCTGAGAAGGTGCAGTACATTACGCCCAGCGGGCGAGCAGTCCATCATCCCACCGCCTCTGCCACCGCTACACATAACACACACACACGCGCGCGCGTGTGGTGAGCTTAAGCTTATGGACTGTTGAGGCTTGTTGGTTTATACCCTCCTTCCGCTTGGTTCACACGGCCTGAATAGTAAGGGCCGGAAAGAGGCGGTGGCGTGGAAGCAGGGCCGGAATTGCCGGCGGTGGTGAGCGCAGAGCATATAAAGGTGGTGACATAACGTTTCCGGGGGCGAAGCGCCAGCCGGTGTAGGATAAATACGTTGGCCCGATCTATAGCTGCTGGCTGCTGTCACCGAGTTAACAATGTCTGGGCAAGTCTAGTATAGCTGCCGTACGGGCATTAAAATCACCTGTGATAAGCACCTCATCGCCCGCACGTTGTAGCCTTCTAGCTCGCCAGTAATGCTTCCGAAAGCAGCGTCGGGGACCTCGCTATACACCAGGCCACTGCCATCCGTGCTGCTATAGACACTGCACCCCTGGGGCGAGCAGTAACCTAGCTACCCCAAGTAGAAGCGCCCGACCTCCAGGGAGAACACTAGGGAAACGCAACCAGACGATCTCCACCCCAACAGGTGCATTCGTTAGGCCCACTTCTCTCACACAGGGGGCCAGCTCATCACGCACAAACACTGAGACCCCGCCTGACCTTTGATAGCCAGTGCGCGGTGCCCTAGTGCATGCGAAGTGGCTATAGCCCTGTAATACGAGTTGCTCCTTGGCGCGAGTGCGATTAACGGGCGCCTTCATCTTAGTAAGAACGATAGCGTCATGGTTAAGCAATCCACGGATATAGCCTTAACCTGGTCGAACTTGCCTGCCGAGAAGCCATGAACGTTAAAAACAGGAAACGGATGCCCGGCATGCTCCATAGTTAGGCGTCCGCCTCAGCTCTGCGGCCATTTTGCGAATGTCTGCCTTCGCCCCGACACCACTGCCTGGCTCGGTGAGCGCCGTAAGGTAAAGGTGTGGGGTAGCGGTAGAAGTCAAAGGCAGTAGCATTTCCCGCAAGCGTACTGGGGGCTGGATTAGATTAAATATGGTTAGGGAAACGGAAAGCAGGTTCAAGGAAACATCAAACGAAAAGGAAGAGGAGTATGGTCCTACCCTTTGGTGCACTCACGAGCCGAATGTACAAAATGTTCATCTTTACATCCCATATGGACATGTTATTGTGTGGGACAGGGCGGAAAAGCTTCACCCGAGACCATTAGCCTGGCAGCGACGGCACCCTCATCCTCCTCATCCATGCCGACTATTGGAAGTTCAGTGGCTTTCTAGGGTTCAGCACCCACCAAAAGTTGCACTTGGCCATCATACCGACTTCTCAAATGCAGAATGCATCACCGATTTACTAAGCCACATGATGTCACAGCCCCGAATAGCTGCTTCAAGGAATACCCCCAAATCATTGATACTTCTGGGGGGTGAGCGGGTGTACGACAGCCATCATTATTACATGTTGGTTCCCCGCGCACCCAACTGAAAAACTACCATGCTGCCCTCCATCGCTCCCCCGGGTGGGTGCTATATGCCCTCATACAGCTGCGGTGCAGCGTTTGAAGTTGCCATCATTTCCAAGGCCTTCCACGGCAAAACGCTAATCCAGCGTCATCGACTGGTACATAGTCACATCTGGCTGATAAGTGCCGGCAACCGCAGGTGAATTGAGGCACTAGAAATGGTTTCCACACCCACATTAAGGCAATACTTTGTGTCGACAGTACAGCACATCCAGCTCTGCGTGGAATAAAATCCTTGACCTGAATAAATTGCAAAAAATCTCCGACCGCAACGTCTAGTAGGCTTCTTCCAATGCCTTCCATCGCCCCACAATCCACCTGCGCTGCGTGTGTTATTGCCTATGCTGTGGCCCAATATGCAGCGCATGACACCTCCACTGCGCGCTTACTGCACACGATTATTGCATCATCTCGTCCAGGTACGACAGGACGACCTTGATGCCCCAAGCCAGCAGCAAGCCTAGCGCCACCACAATGCCCATCATGACCCCCCCCACAATAGCTGTCAGTCGCTGCTGACGCAGCCGTTCGGCCTCCTCCTTAGCCGCCAACGCCTCCCGTTCCGCCCGCGTCAGTCGCGTCTTGCTGGCCTTCCCAGTAGAAATCATAAAATCATATGTTTATAATACAGATTTCCTGATAATACTCTACCAGAGCCTATTTCTAACAGCTCATTCAAAAAACTGCGTGATTGTTTGCCCGGAAACGTTCTGACAATTTTTACAGAACCGGAAAGATTAAATGACAATGCTCATGAACTTGGCCGCAATGGATAAAAGACACAGTACATAACTTCTTACTAAAGAGTTTGACGCATTCAGGGCATTTACGTGCCTGTTTTCTACCGTGCCTCATGCTCCATAGGACAGAGACTCCATGCTGCACGGCACGGTCATGCTGGTGGAAGGTGCTGGCCCGTTGGCAGTGACCTTGGCTTTTGAACTGAGGTGGCGACCTTGGCCTTTAAGAAGCTCGCACTCCGCATCACACAGTAGCAGCCGCAGCGCCTGCACGTCGTCGTACGTTAGTGGCTGGCCGGCGCACTCTAACGCAGCCTGCAACTTCGAGCACTTCCACTTGGCACGGTGCTTGTTGGGACAGGAGCAGCGCACGCTGACCTCCGCAGAACAGCCTTCAGGGTTGGGACAGGGCCCGGAGTGGCAGAGCGTCCTGAGGACAGAAAGGGGAAGTGGGAAGTCGGGGCCAGGCGATATGAACTTGGTTCTTTGTTTCCCTCAGTTGGAACTTGTAAGTGCTATCAGTCCAGTCGATCATGGCGGTGGATGTTCACAAGACCTTGTCTTTCCACACCTAAGGCCATTATTAGCAGTGCCATGGACATGTCACACATAGGACACGTCATGAAACCAACACCACCTCCGTACACATGTGTGTGCAAAAGGCCAGCTGCACAACAACAGCGAATTGATCTGGTTCTTCGCCTGGGTCTCTGTCAGCTGATGGCAGGGCAATGGCAACTCCACTAACACTGAGCCTCAATCATTTATCGTTTTGGGAACAGCCTCATCCTTGCGAAGGGGACTATGTTTCACAATGTTCTGTGTGAGGAGGTACGTCTTGCGGTGCGATTTAATAGTACTGCCACTAACTGGGATGCCATGATCTTAAGGTTCTTAGGCGCCTTGGACACTTCCCGGAGCTGCACCCGGAACTGGATGACCAGGGGAAGGTCAATTTCATTACGCCGAACCCGATTAATGTTGAATGCAGCGATTTCCAACCTATAGGTGTATACCAGGCCGATATCGAGTGCAGGTCATTCATAACATCTGGATGCGAGGACACACATGTTGATAGCTGAGCAGTAAGTCTGAGTTCGCTTACTTTAGTTACGTTTTCTCTCGCAAACTGGACTTATGACCCCCTCTGATGCTGCTGGTCACATATGACCGCACAAGGTCATATCAGCATCCAGTGTGCGGGATGCATCAAAATCACTACATGAGATAGCCCTCCGAGTCATCAACTCTCTAATGCGAACAAGCAACCAAACCCATTGCATTCTACAATACATTATAGCATGTCCCTCACACTGGCTCACCCCAGTTCAGCTGATGTAGGTTGGAAAGCGGTCAGGGACAAGCTCCGGTTGTGTCTGTGCCCACGAGTGGATGAGTTCAAATGCCGTGGACATACGCTCCTCCGGAGGCAGGAAGGGAATGATCGAGTCCAGCTGCTCCTTCAGGCCCGAAACAGGGCGCAGTTCGTGCAGTTTTCGCATCCACACCTGCTCCTCCTCCGGAATCTCCTCCAGCTCTAGCGACCAAAGCGCGCGTTTCTCATTAGCCTGGAGGTGCTGCGCCTGCAGGTAGTAGGCCTGCAGGATGCAGGGGGGAATGGAATATGAGCTGCCCCTAACCATGTACACCCTACATGCCATTAGCAATACACTCCTCCATACAAGTTAGAGCACCAGGGCAACACTGCTGGCCTATCCAGCCAAAGTGCACAAAGAGCATGCAGCGTCCTGGGCAAGCTTGGAACCTTATAGGAAGTATAAAGCATCTTTTGGGTTATGCAGTGACTGGACCGAATCCCCCACCTGTGTTGGGTCCAGCCCAGCCCAAGTGATGAGCCGCTTCCCACGAATGGTGTACACATCGTGCGTGTTGCCATCCGTCACATCCAGCATCACTGGACATGGCCCATAGGCGTTAGCAGCCAGCAGTTTCATGATTCCCTGGGCCTTAGCCGATTGCTTCTGCAAATTGTCATCCAAACCAGATGTGCATGTTAGGTGGGTAAAGCGACGCCACACTTCTGGCTTGAACACATACATACCATGTCCTCACCCAACGCATTCAGCAGCTGTGATACATCACTAACTAATCAGAATACATGTAAATACCTGTGGTTGCCTTTTGTGCTCGTATATGATACGGCTCTGTTCCAGGGAACCGAAGCCCATCAGGCCATATGGTGCTACACAGCCGTCGAAAATGCCACGATAGGTTTGGCCACCACAGTAGATTGTCAGGGAATCAGACGTGCGATTGTGCACGTCAAACATTTGGAAGCCGCCTAGCACATCAAATTTTACTCCCAGGCGCTCCAGCTGCTCCTGGTGGTGCTGCAGGAGCCGCGGTGTAGCTTCATCCTCAGACCGGTATGGTGTAACGTCGAATTCATCGCAGATGGCCGTGCCAGGGGGAACCTGCAGTTCCGCATTTGCCACGCGCCTGCCATCACACTGCCTGATGCCGATGGTGTGCAAAACCAGCTCAGCCTCCGTCAAGGCCACTGATGAGAAGGACTTGGGTTTGTCAGCGCGCGTCGCATCCGTATCTGTGTCGAGGGAAGGAACCGGTAAGCCCTAGTTGGCTTGGCTGGGTAAACCCACGGGAATAGGCGTCCGTGAGCTCTTTCTGTGTTCACAAGACCGCATGCCAAGCGACAACCGACAACATGTGAATGTGACTGGATTAGTCGCCAAGCGGTGTAAACCCGAAGAAGCGCAAGGCCAACCCTTCCGTTTATGCTGCAGACGGTCAGCGCAGGTACACTAGGTACACGTCTGTGCCGTGACTGTGCTGATACAACTCACCTTTGCGAAGCAAAATTAGCTTTTCCTCGCGTAACTGTTCTTTCTCCTTACGCAGCTGCTCCTTCTCCTTACGCAGGAGCAACTTTTTCTTCCATAGGAAGTCTAATGTATCCTTATCTGTACAAGCCGCTATCGCTGCACCAACGGCTTGTATTTCATCCGCAACTTTGACGATTTCCGCTTCAACAGCCGCTATGGGGTCCATGTCGCACGCCAGACTAGCCACACGCTATACTATAACGCTTTCATGGCACGGCGCTGGTGAAGACTACGATGTTTAGGTTTCCAATTCGTTTTTGCCTCCTGGAGCCTCCTGGAGCCTCTTGGAGCGGGACAACGGATTTTTCCGCCAGCGTCTTATGATGCAATTCAACATCATCGACAATTTCTACTTTACATAAGCTAGCAACAACGATTGTGATAACAGACGAGAAGAAGCTGTGCTGGCCAAGCTTGCATTTTTTACAAACCGTTAGTTGTTGCTTCAGGAGCAAATGCCATTTTCTGTTACATATAATGGAAGAGAGAAAAGGACTGAGAGGCCCGAAGGAGACAGGCCTTTCGAACCACCGCAACTGAACTAACGTGGGCTGCGCCGTGAACGGCTGGGCGGGCGGGGGGGCGCGCACTGAACAACAAAAACAAGATAAGCTTACCAGCGTAATGCGCGCAATAAATGACGGCCCTGAGGACACGGGCCGCTGCGAAAGTCACTGTTACGCACTGGGCCTTACGCCCAACGAACCCAGCATGTTGCTTCAGAGACAAATCCCAAAGGAGAAGATACCCCCTCTAGCGGTTGAAGTATTCAACCACCAAACGGCGCAACGCGCCGACCCGCAAGCGGGCCAAAGGACGCGAGAGCTGCCAGACAGGCGCACACACCAAAACGAAATAGAGCTCCCGGAGCCAAAAGCCTCAACGACCCCCAAGCGGCAACCCAGCAGCAAGGGTTGCGGACGCGCCACCTCTACGCAGGCTGAAGAGCGAACAAACCGAACGGAAAGCGCCAAACACACTCCACAAGAACTAGGTCAAACCAGCGGTCCCCAACCGCGCATAGACTGACCCACCGGCCACAGACGCGACAGATCACGCAACAGACGCTGATGGACGCCCACTGAAGGTAATCCTAAAACATGTGCCCTCTAAGGGGTGACCAAACGGCCAGCTAGGGGCTTGAACTGAAACACCGGCTCTGAAACAACGACCGCTCCACGCGCCCAGGTCACCGACAACAGAGAAATCGGACAAGAGACCCGACACGACAAACAGAGTCCCGACACGACAAACACGAAAGTAAAGGCCACTTCCGATCCAACGGGCACAACGGCCAACAGTTCAAAAGGGCATATGCTTAAATGGGCCTTGCGTCGTTACATTGGCCCCCAAAGCAGTGGTAGTCCTCGGCCAATTCACGAGCAAAGGAGCCATCCCACCTCACGCTCTTCTAGCGTTGGATTTTCCAATACAACGTCGTAAGCCGTTGGCGTTGCTTTCTGATAGTTAAAATAGAACGGCCCACCCGCAGATTACAGCGGAAGTCGTGCAGCCCCGTCTCGATACCATTGTATCCCGGCAAAAGCGTAACAGGGGATACTCAGATGGGCCTTCCGTCATTACACAGAGCTTCTGTGGACTTCTGCATGTCAAGGACATCCGTACAATCCCCGGCACACACAACCTAACGGACCCATGGGTCGTCCATCGCACTATTCACCCTTCATTCCTGCGACAATCCAACTTTAGCGCCGCCACATGTAATCACATGTCAGGAGCTGGGACTTCACGATCACCCGTCGACCGGCACAGGGACCAACAGTGGCAGCGGTGCCGCCGGCGCCGCCAGCGCCGCCGCATTCTGGCTGGGGAAGCTGCTGCTGCGGCCGGATCATCTCCCAGCCAGGCTGCGACGACTGTCCCTCAGCCACGCCAACGTGCTGCATGTCCCCGGAGCCGGAGTACGGCAGCTCCAAAGACTGCTCACGGCGGGTGCTCCATCGGCTAGGAAGGCGTACACGGCAGTCAGCATCGTGAGCATCAATGTAATGTGCGAAAAATTCTACGAAGGAGTCAAAAAAGGGTTACACTAAGGGGGCACACTGGCTTCACGCCACGCCCCACCGTGAATTCAGGCCCCAACCTATTCAACAACTTGACCCGAACCTTCACGTCAGCGTAGCTAGCCTTCAGAGAATCGAGGATGCGCCCGTGTCGCCCGTACGACATGAGGAAGCCCCAAGTGTCTCATGGTCAACGGAGTCGAACGCCTTACTAAAGTCAATTTACATGATAATAATCGGCCTGGCTCCGGCCACAGTGTGCTTTGAGATAAGATGCCTTAATGTAAACAAGTGATGCTCAGTACCAAAACCAAGCCTACACCCAGCCTGGCTAGTAATTGGCCCAACAGCTCAAATGGGCCTTGCGTCGTCACATTGCCCCCCGCTTAGCAAAGGACGTCCTCGGCCAATTCACGAGCAAAGGAGCCCTCCCACCTCACGCTCTTCTAGCGTTGGATTATCCAATACACCGTCGTAAGCCGTTGGCGTTACTTGCTGATAGTTAAAATAGAACGGCCCACCCGCAGATTACAGCGGAAGTCGTGCAGCCCCGTCTCGACACCATTGTATCACGGCAAAGGCGTAACAGGGGATACTCAGATGGGCCTTCCGTCATTACACAGAGCTTCTGTGGACTTCTGCATGTCAAGGACATCCGGACACACCCAGGCACACACAACCTAACGGACCCATGGGTCGTCCATCGCACCATTCACCCTTCCTTCCTGCGACAATCCAACTTTAGCGCCGCCACATGTATTTGACGTCAGGGAGCTGGGACTTCACGATCACCCGTCGACCGGCACAGGGACCAACAGCGGCAGCGGTGCCGCCGGCGCCGCCGGCGCCGCCAGCGCCGCCGCATTGTGGCTGGGGAAGCTGCTGCTGCGGGCGGATCATCTCCCAGCCGGGCTGCGACAACTGTCCCTCAGCCACGCCAACGTGCTGCATGTCCCCGGAGCCGGAGTACGGCAGCTCCAAAGACTGCTCACGGCGGGTGCTCCATCGGCTGGGAAGGCGTACACGGCAATTAGCATCGTGAGCATCAATGTAATGTGCGAAAAATTCTACGAGGAGTCAAAAAAGGATTACACTAAGGGGGCACACTGGCTTCACGCCACGCCCCACCGTGAATTCAGGCCCCAACCTATTCCCCAACTTGACCCGAACCTTTACGTCAGCGTAGCTAGCCTTCACGGAATCGAGGATGCGCCCATGTAGCCCATACAACATGAGGAAGCCCCAAAGTGTCTCATGGTCGACGGAGTTGAACGCCTTACGTCAATTTGCATGATAATAATCGGCCTGGATCCGGCCACAGTGTGCTTTGAGATAAGATGCCTTAATGTAAACAAGTGATGCTCGGTACCAAAACCAAGCCTACACCCAGCCTGGCTAGCGGCACGTAGCCTGTTGCTCTCGCAGTATTGGTGGGTCGCCTCCCCATGGTATTGGCGTAAAGTTTGCACAGGGGACCTCCAACCGCAATGTCTCGATAATTATCACAGCAGGACGCGTCCCCTTTCTTGAATACAGGGGAAAGGTTGCTAGTAGTAAACCCGCTGGGGTACTTAGCTCCGTATATGCGGTTGTATAGCACACACGGGCCAACACAAACACGGGCCGCTGCCCTTCACTCTCCCTGATAGCGTACTTATAATACTCGGCCAGGGTTCCCTCCAGACCTGCGGACTTAATGTTGCGCATAGCCTTGAGGCCTCCGTTAAACTCTTAACAAGTTGAGCCAAGCAGCTAATTCCCATCGTAGCATCACCCGGTCCTCGTCCTGCCATTTGCGATGTATACCCTCGTTGCGACCTTGCCTCGCGTCTCCCGCACCATTAAGCACTTTGAAAAAATGCTCGGTAAAAGCACTAGCATCTGAGATCCCGCAAGGATGCGCTTTTCCCCCACGCAGCCATGTCCACAAGCCGCGTGGGTTGGACAGGGCGTCCTTAATCTTCCTGCGCATATTTTCCAATTCGATCTCCTGAATAGCGGCCCCTGGTATGGCTGCGTCCCCCTCGAGCCATGTCCCCCCCGGCTTTTACGGACACAACCGCACTTGTGTGCGGAACTTGTAACTTGTACGGTTCGGTGTCGCGGGAGTCACGGTAAGGTACTACACAGAACAGATTTCCTCGTAAGAGTTTGAGAACCGACACGTCCAACCAACTTATCCGTCAAAAAAACAACCTACGTAACGAGCATTTTTAACGGACGTGTCGAACTGATGTGCGACCTGTGTAGAGAGGCGGCGACTTGGGGACTGGGGCCCGGCTGCAGCATGTAGATAAGACATGTACGTAAAGACAGCACGCTTATCTGCTGTCTTCTTTGCTCTATCGCTTCTTTCCCGTCGACATGGTCGCCGTCACAGTCGCCACTTCAATGACGCCACCCAGTCTTACGATAACAACCCCGGAAATTACGCCTTAAATTTAGCATGCGATGCTGGATCCTTTCCTAATGTAGCTGCCTTCACAAACGCAGCTAACGGATCTGACGGACTCTTAAGCTGTACTTTTTAAATTGGTAGGGCTTCTTCGTTCTCAATCCTGACCACTAACGATAGTTCTCCTCCTTCCCCGCTTCAGGATTCGAGCACGGCCACCGCTGCCCCACTGCCGCGTTTTTGAACTCTTTTAAGTGTTTTTAATTTTTTTCACCGCGGTATTTTTTAGTGAACAAGTGGTTACTGTGGGGGTTTTCCTACGAAGAAAACCCCCACGAAAGATTTTCCCCATCGAGCATGCTGAACAGGAGCTCCCTAGAACCGAAGATCCGACTTCACTTGAAGAAGAAATTGTAATGAACAACAGGCCGTCTTGAGCAAGCTTTCATCAACTTTAACTCTTATGTACAGCCTACGCGTTTCCGAGCCGAGCTCAGCGAAGTCTCACCCAACCGTCAAAAACGTTTTTCAGTTGGTGGTCGCTACGCGGTGTCTGTGGCCCGGTGTCCTGACGACCACCGTCTGGTACTGGCAGGTGATATTATGTTCCACTCGGGGAACATAATACAACAACAACAACAACATATTGGACAATTTTTTAAAGTTTTTATGTTAACCAACCAACGACCAACGACCAACAACAACGGCGACGACGGGCAAACTCCTGCCACGTCTTCCCCACGCCTCCCTCCCTCCCTGTCGCCCCCTGGGCAGGGGAACGAAACTAAATTAGCACGAACTGATAACCCTGGTGCGCAATACACACACGCACACACACACACACACGTTTCTGTTCCCTTCATCCATCACGCCAGCGGCTGTTTTCTCCTCCGCACACCCCATTCGAGGATTCTCGCATCAAACCCCGCCGCGCCAAAACCCCCACGTTCCGGACGCCGTACACCAGAACAGAGAGAAGCCCATCCAATCAGCCATCACGTGCCCTCCCTCAGTGGCCGCTACCCGCCTGCGCGGCCCCGGGCTTACGGCTGTTCGCCGCCGCCACTCGGCTCCCCCACTCCAGCAGCTCCTTGCTGCAGTCGTCCCGGTGGGTCACCGCCATGATGAAACACAGCTCCCCGCGCCGCCGTACAGCCTCGGAGATGGCGGCCTCCAGCTCCGTCTCCGTACGGGCCTTATGTATGAACCGAAGGATGCGGAGAGGGACAGGGCCGGGGTCCTCCGGGTGAAACACACGGTGGTATTTCATGATGATCCGTTTTGGACCCTCCCACCTCTTTCCAATGCCATCCCTTCCCATTCCTACCTCCTCTCTCACTGCTCCAAGCCTCTGCCTAGAGTTGCCCTCATATACGTACCGTTCAGCCCCGTGACACCACCTCCCCTCCCCTCCCCCTCCCC
>NW_003307568.1:202336-203061 GCF_000143455.1 Volvox carteri f. nagariensis | reverse complement strand
CCCGCCGGTATTGCCGTACCTCGGCAGTCCACAACTTGCCCTGGCCGTTATGAAACGCCCGTACAAGTCCGGTGTAATCCCAGTTCTTGATTACGTTGTATGGCCTGGGGTTGTGTTGTGTTATGTAGGGGGGAGGGTCAAGTACGACAGCGAGTCGTACTAAGGTGAAAAGCTCTCCCCCTCACACGCACCCTCACACGCACCCTCACACGCACCCTCACACGCACCGCTTATACATACACGGGAGGGTGACGCGTCCGCCCGACAGCCGTGCCCCCCTCCCGTGCCACCTCTACTTCTATTGCACAAATCGAGAAATGGTTCCTAATTTTTGATGACCTCCCGCGTACCCGCATCAATACCAATACAACGTCCATGGCCCCCCCGGCTTTTACGGACACACCCGCACTTGTGTGCGGAACTTGCAACTTGTAACCTGTATTGCAGATTCCCCATCTCCTCCCAATCCCCTTTCTTCCCACCCCACCCCACCCCACCCCACGGGCCGCACGGCCGACAGGGCATGGGAACTGTCCCTCCTTTCGGTCGCCGACGGCACCAAGGAGCTCCGGAATCTGGACTGCCCTTAAATTTACATTTCAATAGCACAACAACAACAACAACAACAACAACTTACTACTGAGGACTCCTTGTGATGTTCAGTGCGCACCTTCTCTCGTAAATTCCCCTTGTCCCGGTTTTTCCCGCCCGCTGCCCCCCCCCNC
>NW_003307568.1:197006-202201 GCF_000143455.1 Volvox carteri f. nagariensis | reverse complement strand
GGGGGGGAGTGAAGTAAGGGGCAAAAAGGGGAAAGGAGGGAAAAGAAGAGGGGGGAATTAACGGAGGGGGGAAGGGCGTGGCATATGTACATAAACGCTCACGCGTGTGGCCGCCCACACTTACCTGCGCCGTCATTTGGAAGGAGCCGTCCCCGATACACGCCACCACCCGCCGCTCCGGATTCGTCTGCTTCTCCGCGCAGCTATAACCCAGTACGGCACCCACGGACCAGCCGATGGAGCCGTACCGCATCTGAAGCTCGTACCTTGTTCATGACCATGAGGGAGAGGGGGTGAGGGAAAGGATGAACGAGATAGATCATGATGTCTTTTTTTTATTAAAATGTTAATGAACCGATTAGCAGCTTGTGGTGTTGTGGAGTTACTTCCAACTAGAAGACAAGGACTCACCTGATCGACACTCAGAGCACATGCGGTTTTTTTTTGCCAGAGCTCGTAACTAGGAAAAAAATAGTAATATACAATTTTGTGTGGGTGTCGGGGCACCGCCCGTATATAGTTCCAATAATTGTTAAGAAGATGCGAAAGGTAAAGGGCACCTGCAGTTGTCCGTACAGCCATGTACTTCTACCAAGGGGAGACAGGTCTTGTACTGGGGACGGATCTATATAGATATAAGGGGCGCGATGGTCACCAGAATCTATTTAGGGTGGCTGGGTTGGCCGGGGTAGTTTATCCGCTACCGGTATTTGGTCCTGTGTGTGTTAAGGTGTGGTGGTTGTGATGGTCCTGTGTGGGATGTCCTTGCATCACATACAGACTTACTCTGCCCCGGGCGGCAGCTTGAGCTTCAGTGTATTGAACCAGGAGTCGCCGACCTCGGAAATCAGAGAGGTGGTGGGCGTGAGCATGTGCTGCCGGGACCAGGGGGGGCGGGGGGGTGGAGGGGAAAGCAGAGGAAGCGGGGAGGGGGCAGGGGAAGATGCTGGGAAGAGTGTGTGTGTTTCGAGAGTGCGTGTGTCGGATGGGGTGGAAAAGCCCATGCAAGTTCTGCGGGTGACGGCTGGTCGAGTCCAGCAGGCGAGAGAGCGAGAGAGAGGACAGACAGGGCGACAACGTCCTCACTCGTGCAATTGCAACAATAAGGGCTATTGACTGTATGTATAATGGGCCCCCCCCCCCCGGCTTGTACGGATGGTCCCCGTACCTGAGTACGGACCTGGTAGCCCGTCCCCCGTGTAACTTATTTTTTAGAAAACACTTTAAAATAATACTACACTTCCCTAGCTTGCTCGAGTTCTTTTGACGAGGAGTACGCACACTGCGCGTGGTGGTTATCAAATGCTCGTCTTGCGTAAGGATGATTACTGGTCGTACATGTTGTACAGGTCGTACCTGGATGTGCTTGAACAGGACATTCGTTCGCAGCATCTCGCCCGGCTGCTGCGGCGGCGGCTCTGTGGTGGGCAACACCATGCGCTTGAAGATGACGTGGCCTGTTCAGGAAACACAGTCCAGTACCTTCAAATATATATATACTACAAAGTGTGTGCGACACAAACGTGCCAGACTCTTTAGATGCTGGGCAAATCACAAAAACAACCCCTAACCAACCCCTACGAACTCCCTAACAAACCCCCTAAGAAACCCCCAATAAACCCCAAACCAAACGAAACACTAATAACAAAGCGCGAATACTTATACAACGAAAAACGTGACAAGATATAAGTATTGGAAGCCATGTAAAATTCTGAATGAAAACCCGCCATATTCTAAAACCTTATTAAAACCCACCCGTGTCATTGGGTTTTACCCTCGCCGCCAGCGCCTCCAGGAAGTCCGCCATCACGATGCAGCCGAACGTGGGTCCGTGACCGATCGTGACGCGGTTGCCATCAACTCGGATCATCTGATGACGGCGCGACCGGGAGGGGGGGGTGAGGTGAGGTGAGGTGGGCGATAGAACCAAAGGGAAGGACAGGGGAGCGCCGGAAGATGGAGATTGGGAACCAAAAAGGGTTTTTCCCAAGATATCAGGAAATGAAGGAAAATGAAGCAGAAGGGAGGTTGAGGCGGAGGGAAATATCCGGGGTGTTAAGGGGGGGGGGCCCGAGAAGGCGGTGAGAATGTATTCCGGAGTTTTCTTGTCTATAGATACATTGGCCATGATTGCCATGATGTTGCAGAATGTTGATCTGTTGGTATGACCTCCACTGACCTCCCCTCCCACTGTTCCCTTCACACCTTATTTAGGCAACACCAAAAACGAAGCAACAGAGACACACACTACGCCGTAGGGTGGTAGGGAGGTAGGATGGTAGGGTGGTAGGGTGGTAGGGAGGTAGGGAGGTAGGGAGGTAGGGAGGTAGAAGAGGTAGGGAGGTAGGGAGGTAGGGAGTAAGGGAGGTAGGGATATTAATGTTCACCTTCTCCGGTTTTAGCAGCAGCGAGTAGCCCGTCGTGGAGTAGTCAGTCCATACTGCCGTTTTGCAAAACCCGTCGTACATGTCGGGCGGTTTGTTTGTGCACAAACAGCATGGGGGGGAAACAAAAGCAGTTAATGGAAGGGGTGGGGGGAGAGCGGAGGGGTGGGGAGGTGGTTAGTGTTTTACAGTTTGGGGGTTTTCAAGGCAACTTCCTGATTTCCCCGCGGACGCTCCTTGCATGCACTTCTTGCATCGGCATTGGTCCCAAATACACACACACATATAGTACACACAGACACATACACACACACATACACACATACACACACACAGACACACACACATACACACATACATACACACATACACACATACACACGACTCGTTGACCCACGGCTCCCGCCAAACCCCCATCCCCCTCTCCCACGCACCTCCACCCACACAAATTACGACATCCGAGCTCTCCACCACCTCGCACACGCAGGGGCTGCTCACGGGGCCCCAATACATGCCTATGAATCTGTAGGAGGGATGGGGTGACGCATGTGCACGGGAGAGCGGAAGGCAAGGAGGGGCGGGGAGGAAAAGGCGCGAAACAGGGAGATTGAGCGGAGGGGGAGGGGGAAAGGGGCGAGTGCCGGTGAGGTGCCGGGGCCGCGGGGTTTCCCCCCGGTTCAGTGTTGTTGTGTTGGTGTGAGTGGTGGAGAAACAGGCCCAAGGGAACGTGTGCGAACACTTTTTTTTGTGCATTCACACCGTTTTTTGACGTCATGGAGACGAGCTGTGATACGAAAATGGCGCCAATACGATATGCTGCCCCCCCCCCCCACACACACGCGCCTCGCTCTTCCCTGCAGTTCCCCCTTTCCCCCTCCCTCCCTCCTTTCCCCCCTCCCCTCCTTCCCCCCCTTTCCCTCCCCCCTTCCCCCCTCACTGTGGGTGGTCCTCCGGGAAGAAGCCCTTGGCGTCCGGCATGACCGCCACCGGGTACCTGGAGGAGTTGGCCAGGTCCAGCATGGCTTTACGAGTACGGGAGGGCCGGGTACGAACACCTGGGGGCCGGCGGGGCGACATGGGGGACAAAGTCCGGAGGCTTCGAGGGGAAGGAGGCGGGTTGTGGGTGGAGGGGGGGAAACCGGGAAATCAACAGTGTACGGAAGTGTACGTCAGCGTTGATCCGGGGTGTGCGAGTAGTGTAGTTGATGGGTTAGGAATCGGGGTTGGGTGGGAAGGCTGGAAGGAAACTAAAACTCAGCAACTAAACCCATCGTTCCAACCATTTCCCCCCTGTTAAACCCCGCGATGTAGTACGACGAATAATTTCTAAGGACTGAAGAATGGTGTGAGGGAGAGGATGAGGCCTTCAATCGTCTCATTGAAATGGTATCTTTATATGGCCCACATGCTGACAGACATGATGACAGACTGAAACGAGTCGTTTCTGTTAACAGTGCGACTCCTCGCACCTTGCAACAGCACCGGTTTCACCGCCCGACCCAACCACTCCAGGGACGCCTCCACCGCCGCCTCCAGGGAGGCCTGGTTGGTGTGCGACACCGCCAGCGCGTACGGCACCGGTGGACGAGCAAAGCTGGGGTGGGTTAGATCCGCCAGATTACCTGCCGACATGCCGTGAAGGCGGTGGCCCGGGGACAGTGGGCTTTCCAGGGGGGCCGGCGAGATGGTGGTGGTGGCCGTGTCTTCCTCAACGATGATGTGCTAATGATCAATTACAATATATGCACACAACAGCTCAAGGTTGGACGCTAGCCAGCTAGGTAGAAAACGTAATCAGGAAAGCGGTTTGAAAAATTGAGAAGGGAGAGTGAGGAGAGAGGGTGTGAGGAGAGAGGGTGTGTGTGTTTCACACCGGTCAGTCAAGGGTGCGTACTTCAGCACATCGCTCCATCACTATTATCATTATCATCGTCCGTCCTTTGGGCCCCTCAAGCCATTAACCACCAACCACTAACCAGCCACCAACTAACCACCAACCACCCAACCACCTGCAGGCAACTAAGAACATGTAGGCGGCGAATGGACGGCGCCGCCCACCACCACCCCGTCCTCCACCTCCCCCCCTCTTCCACTCCGCCCCCTCAGCAGCCAACACATCACCCCTCTCTACTTCCTCTTGCCCCCCTTCCCCCCTCCCCCATTGCTTCGCATTCCCCACCCAGATCACCCCCCACCTCGCAAAGCACAACACACATACATACAGATGCACATACACGCACGCACGCACACACACTCACAGGCCACCTCAATGTACACGGGCTTCCTCCGCAGCATGGCCTCGCTGATGGCCGTGTCCAGCAACATGTGCGCGTCCTCGATGTGCTGGATCACAACCTGAGGGGCGGTTACGAGGGGCGCGGGTTTCGTACGGACACGGGGACACGGGGGGTTGGGAGAGCTGCAGAATGGGAGGAATTCCCCCACAAACATACACACACACCACACACACACCGGGGTTTCCCCCTCTGCCAGAGCCTTCAGCAGCAGTCCCCAAACCCCTCTAACCCCCCTTTCATCCCCTCCCCCTCCCCCTCCCCCTCCCCCGGTACCTGGCAGCAGGTGCATTCCCTGAACGCCCTCAGCTGTTGACCGTATTCGTTCAGTCCCGTGGTGTGGTGCAGAATCCTGTTGGCCGCGTGGTCTTGCGAGTTGGGCCCCCCGGAGATGACGATGAGGGGCAGGTCCTCGGAATACGCACCCACCACGGCGTTGATGGCGCTGAAACCTGGGCGGCGGCGGCGAGGGGGCCCCGGAAGGGGTGGAGGGGGGGTGGAGGTGGAAGGGGGATAT
>NW_003307568.1:171519-196956 GCF_000143455.1 Volvox carteri f. nagariensis | reverse complement strand
GAGGGGGGAGAATAGGGAGGGGGGAGGGGGGAGGGGGGGGCTGACCAACAGCTCAACAGGGTACGTGCCGCAAGTACGTGCCGTACTTAGGGTGGCAAGTGCCGTCACCTGTAAAAAGCCCTTTGGAAGAGGCACTGTGTGTTTTTTGGGCCCGTTCAGGATTGCCCTCGCGTGCTGTCCCCTCCCAACCCCAACCCCAACCCCAACCCCGACCCCAACCCCAACCCCAACCCCCTCACCTCCCACCCCCAACCCCCCAACCCCAACCCCCCAACCCAACCCCCACGCCCCCACCCCCACGCCGCGCACCCCTCACCTCCCACACAGAAGGTGACACACACGCACCCCACACCCCTCTTCCTCGCGTAGCCGTCCGCCGCATATCCCGCATTCAGCTCGTTACAGCACCACACCATGTTGAGCTCGGGTTGCTTCAGGAGCTGGTCCAGGAGCAGCAAATTGAAGTCACCTGGTGGACGGGTGCACCAGGGAGGGGAAGAGGGAGGGACAGGGGAGGGGGGAGGGAAGCTAAGACAAGGCGGGGGGATGTGGGGTTTTGGCAGAGTTTTAGCAAGTGAGCGGGGGATGGAAGGCGGGTGATAGCGGTTGTTAAGGAAATGGAAGTTTAATCACCAGCTTGAGGTGCGGTGGATGGGTGGGTGGGGAGCACCCGGACGACAAAGGGATCTCCGTTTCGGTTGGGATTAATGGTGGTTGAAAGTATCCAACGCTAACCGCTATGCTCTTTGGGCTCCTCCTCCACTTCGTACGAATATCCAAACCCGCCAGCCTGTTCTAATGGTCGTCCGGCCCCCCCCTCCTCCTTCTCCGAAACCATTTCAACACCGTTATCGGGCTCCCGTCCCGCCTTTACTCACCCGCAGGCATCTCCATACTTTCACGCCTTCCAACCGCCCTCTGCCCCATTTCGGCGATGATCCACCGACCCACCAACCCAACCACCACCCAACCAACCAATCAACCAACCTGGTACGGCGAAGCAGGTCGTACATCCGATCTCCACCAGCCGGTTGGCAATATGCACTCCTAAACGCAATGAAGGAAGGACAGGAGGAAGAGGGCAATTACCTTTGCAAGAAACAAAAAAATTAATGGAGAGTCTTTTCATTTTTTACCATTTTCCCATTTTCCTCTCTCAGCTGTACGGAGACAGACGAACAGATTCAGAGGCAATGTGCCAAAAAACGCAAAGAGGAAGGACAATCTGAAAAGGTTTTGCTGAAACACTCTTCTCGTCGCAAAATCGCGCTGAAATGAGCTCTTCAGAGGAAAGATGCAGACTGCGGCGATATGTAAACGCTAAGAGCCGCGTCGGCTGCTGCAGCAGCGGTGACCTTAACGCAAGTACGCGGTCTCTGCTATCCTGGCTTTCCAAAGTACTCAGTAACACATATCTCACACCAGAAGCCTTTGATATTGTCATATTGACATTCGCGGGATAGCGGTGGTAACAAGTGCTCTAGAGCAGGCTCCCCCTGCTTCACTGCCGCTGCCTACAGCAGCAGTGATGTGGCTGCTGCTGCTGCTGCTGCTGCTGCTGCTGCTGCAGGACAAGCATGATTCCAGTTCGCTACTGGTTGTGTATCATGTTGGCCAGGTTGGCTAGAATGTTGGCTTTCGGGACCTTCGCAGCTCTCAGGTCATCCGGAGGGGAAGGCTTGGGGGAGTTTTCCCAACTCTCCGGTCGAGGTGATGTATATGCTATGCGGCGGGGCTGTGTTAAGTCGGTCGCACCGAGATTTGCATCCGGGCTGGCCAGCGGGATTTTGTACTTGTGATGTTCCTTGTGGCCGGATGCGGCCTTCGCGGCCTTGCTGACAGCTCCGGTCGTCGACTTGACGGACTTTTGCTCAGGCTTGGGGGAGGCCGCGGCGGCGTGCGGAGAGTCAACGCCTCCTGTGGGGGTTCCAGTAACCTCGAGCGATTGCGGTGCGCTCATTTCTTCTCTTTGCTTGTAAAAAGCTTAATCAAAAAGCGCACAACGAGTAGCGTCACGAATGAAGTCCTTTGCTACTTTGTAATATGTACTTAGAGAGAATTGAAAGGAGTACTTATCGTAAAAAGGCGAAACCGACGTTAGGATGGAAGCTGGTGTCAAGGGATGGCCGATGATCTGAGGGCCCCTGATAGCCCGCCTACGAGCTTCCGGAATGAAGTCTCGATTGCGAAAGTCATGATTCGTACAGGCGCTGGGAAAGCCGGATGACGCAGTTGCGGTAACGTTCCTCGGAACGAACGCCGTCCTTATATAGAATGCTATCCCAATACTTCAAACTGATGTTATTTTATGATAAATAAAATTATCACCTGACCCAATTCCGGGTTACATTTTTGATAGTTCTCTTGCCGCTTCGTCATCACGGTAAAGCCCAAAGCTCGTCGCCGTAATTGTTTCGCTCTATCAGGTCGTAGCGTTTTGTTTGAGTTTTTAGTTTTTAAAATTTTCCGGACTACAAGAAGCCTCCACAGGCTCCGGCAATACAACAGCTGGAATAACACAATTCGGAAGCGCTTGTTGTATGAGCTTAAAGGTGTTGCAAGACACATGTAAATTTCGAACTCGAAGATTTTGCCATTCTGTCTACATTGGTAAACCCTGCTGATGTGAAATGAACAGTTAAACTTCGTAAGAATTACACCGTTTTGTCATCATAACGGAAGGTGGTTGCACACCAGCTGCCCATTTCAGTCATGAGTTGTGGCCGTTCTGGTCAGTTCCGACTAGGCGCTCATCCGTTCAACGAAATCGTCTCTTCACCGTAAACATAGTATTGTCTCGCCCAAAACAAAAATACGGCCCGAGATAGGCCAACAAGTTATAGATAGGCCAACAAGGCCTCAAACGCGAATGTTTTTACGCACGTTTCGTTACGTAAGAAAATCTTGTAATAGTATTACTATTTACACTGAAGCCCGAACGGCTCATCTGCAACGCCCTACACAAGCGCCAACCGCACAACACTGTTGGCTTTACACAGCCAAGCGTGCGCATAGCCTCCGATAGCACACAATTGTTAAAGTCAGAAAAACGACAAAAAAACATACGAGTTGCTGGTTGGCGGGTCCATGGCAAGTTAGTTATCACATCTGTCAATCACATTCCTCAAGCGCAAGGAACGAATTGGTCAGATCGTATGGATACACAGCCTTGGGGAGCGTGTCTTCTCGACCGAACGCAGTAAGACGAGCTCGAAATCCGAGACCACAACCCTAGAATGGCAGTGGGTGTAAGATGGGAAACCAAACCCTCTCAGTGTATAGCATTTTACGACCCAGATTCCATGCACCTCTTGCACTTACGGCCAACACTTGATTAAGTTGGCCCTGAAGGAAGCTGAGGAAGATACCATAGGTACCCGAGGATTCGTTCCCAAACCAGCGCTAAGGATGCCCTTTTAGCCGCCGAGGAAATCGGTTTATCTTGCAAGAAGTCCAAGACCACCCCTACCACCCCACCACCACGAAGGTGCAACGCGAAAAACGCGGCAGTGCGCCACCTACCGGCTGCCGACGACGTAGCTCACGGGATGCCAGGTTCACTTCGAAAGAGGGGGGAGTTAACATCATGCATGGGTCATGAAAGGGGGCTCATCAGCTAACGTAACAGCAGCAGCAGCAGCAGCAGTAACCTCCCGTTAAGAGGGTTAGGTTAGGGCGCAAGCTGATTACTTGTGCATTGATCTCGGACGGCAAATGTGCACACACGGCTGAAGCAGTGAAAGCAGTTGCTGCAAACCATCAAGCAGCTGACATGGTAAGTCATTGGTTCATAGCACTGGTGGTTGAGGCCCGGCTGTTACGGCAACTTGAGGACGTCACGAAGTGCAGATGTCATTTGCGCGGACCTCGTTTCGCACACCCAGGCATTGGGCACAGAGGTCGGCAAACCCTGAATAACTGTCACGGGTACTGGTGCCAGGGTCGAATAACTGTATGGAAATTTTTTTGGTAAAAGCCGAGGAAAGAGTGCCTGCGGGCCGATGTACCAAACTTACTACGGTACACCATCGCTGCTAAAGCCACAGTTGTCTTGTTGCGCCCTAAAATGGAAGGTTTGGTAACCTAATGATGAAGTTTATAGCTTCAAAACTGCGCAAACCTGCCTTTTGGGGGGAATTTCTGCACCCTGCCGTACGGCTGCAGTACCCGTGATGAAGAATTTCTGCAACGGGTACAACGGAAGGACCCGTGGTACCCGTGGCGTTTGCCGACCTCTGATTGGGCATCGGAAGTAAATCGGTGTCAGAATGGACAACAAGGTTATATTTTTCACATTAAGGGTTGAAAATCCCTGGGTTATGAGGTTATTTTTCCTTGCATGGGACCCTCAGCGCAGAACGCAGGAAGTGTGTACAACCAAGCAACTGCCAACCGAAGGGCCAACCGAAAGAAGTCCGCAAATCCGGAAATCCGGTCCTACGGCTGTATCCGGAACAGCCAGATGTTATTTCCATCCACAGCTGCCATTAGTTAGCTCAGGATGCTGCTGAAGCCATGCCCAACATTTCAGAGGTCGGCAATGAACTGGCATATTAAGGGTTAACCTTAAAGTTTTAAAGCTTAGCTGCATTCCTCATATGTTAGCGTTACCATAATGGGCATTACTTGTGTGGCCTTAATCGGGCCCCAGGTGGGGCAATGTTGGACTCGGACGTCTGTCAACCGGCATCGTGCACGCCTCAACCTAGCGCAACTTTTTCACCCTCAGAACAATCCAATGTACCTGCGGAGCATGGATTCTGCCACAGACGAACAGTACCTGAAGTTGCATTATGTCGTGCACTGTGCATTGGACGCCGTGGAAGAAAAAGGTGCGCCTTAGTGCCATAAATCTGAGCTAACAATATATGCTTGGCCCATCGGGTCCTGCGTTATGCACGAGGTATCCTGAAGGCAAGGCACCAACCAGGTCTTCAGTTCCAGGCCGCCATACTTTGTGGTGTGTCCTAAGACCTCCCCCGCATCCGCGCTCTACGGATTTTCCCCCTTCCTGTCCCCGACCTCTCCTTTTTACAGTGCTGCTGAAGCGGGGCCCGGCTGACTCCCAAGACGCCTACCTGGGCCTCCTCTACCCCACAGAAGACTATCGGGTGTACGGGTGAGCGAGGGGCCCGGGGCCCCTCGGAGACCGCGAACAAGCAACCGTCCTGCCGCCTGCCTCAGCTCCACCGCGCCCACACCCACACCCACATCCGCACCCGCACCAAGCCAACAGACCACAGACACCTGGGAAATCGACAAACCACCACAGACCACTAACAGACCAAGGGTCGCGCCTCCTCCCCTTCTCCTGGCCTTAGTCCCCTGCCGGGGCCCTCTTCCCACCCTAGGGCCTGAGTCCCCGGGCCCCGTTACACGCCAGCTCCCCTAAGCTCCCCCCTCCATTTCCTGCGCCCGCTCGTGCCACGGCAGCTACCTGACCAACACACACGTGAAGATGGTGTTGCTGCTGGACGATGAAGGTCCGGTGAAGGATGAGGCCGTGTTAAGGGTGGGTGTGTGGGCTGCGGGGTGGGGAAGAGTGGGCTGCTGGCAGGGTCGGGTTGGGGCGCATGGCGACGTGGAGGTGATGAGCAGGGCTCGGCTGACACAAGAGGTAAGAAGGGAGAGACGTTCCTTGTTCCTGTCGGTCTGTCAGTCGGTCTGTTGTGAGTACTACGCGCCAGTCGGCTGTTGCCGGGGCTGTCAGGGGCTGCCAGGAGCCTCAGTAGCGACCGAAAGCGAGGAAGGGACGGGGGAGGGGGAAAGAGAGAAGTCTCTCTACCGTGGCGAGTGGCTGCTATTGCTGATGATGATGATCCTCCATTCGGATATTTCCGCCCCTCGATCTCCCCGAGCTTCCTAACTCCACCCCCGCCCTCACCTCCCCCTTGTTTCTGGTGGTGTTGGTCCGCCCCGCTCACCCCGCTGTTGGGCGCAGGTCTTTCGGCGGCTCCACGCCCTGTACGTGGACACCGCCTCCAACCCCTTTCACAAATTCGGTCTGCCCATCAGCTCACCCCGGTTCGATTCGCAGCTGGAGCAAATTGTGGCGATGTACCCTCGACCCGGGGCATCTTTGGGCGGCTTCACGACTTGACGGCTCATGGTGGGGAACCGAAGGGGGTGAACGAATGATGACAAATCTGAAGGAATGAGTGAACGGGTGGATGGACCCCTACTAGCTGGATGGAGAGATGAGGGTGTTTTCCACGCGCCCTCCGATGCTCTTTCTCATTCTCTGGCCCCCCACCCCATGCCCAGCTTTGGAGGCAGGAAGGGAGCCCTTACAGGGCGTGATAAATGAGGGGGGATGAGATTAGCTCGAGTAAGGGCGCAGTCGAGGAGGAAATGCAGCAAGGTGGTGAGAGAGAGAGAGAGATGTTCAGTAGAGACACGGGTCCTAGGTATCGGTGTTCAGCTCTTATCGCGATTATATCGATATTGGACAACTGTGTGTGTGCGTGTACAGCGTTTTACCCCGGGGGGCTCCTGGCTACAGGCCGTCCAGTTCGCACGCTATCGTACAAGCGTTGTAGGCGATGTTCCTAACATTTCAGCATCTGCCGACAGGACCCCTTACAGGGGCCTCTATACTTGTGTATATTCGTGTGTAGCGGCCGCACAGGCAGCTATCACTATGCCGTCACTGATGCAGCTGCCGGAAGGCCCCAGAAGGCGCAAATAACAATAAACTAAAACCAACTACAACCTGGATCGTCCCTTCGTCCCCTGGGTTACGTCCCTTCTTTCGAGTCGCGAAGTTTAGTGAAGCTGCCTCCTAGGGCAGCTAGCTGACCGGTCAAAGTATCATCCCGCACTTAATTCAAATTGACCTCATTCCTGTCCGGTCCGGTCCGGCTGACCGCCTATCGCCACCACTACCATCAGCGCCATCGTCACCTAGCTCCCACTCCGCTTGTGTCTATCCCTGCCTGGAAAGCGACATCACCACCGACAGGTCTTCCGGTCCGCCACAGGCCCTTCCGTCCCCCCCCACCACCACACACACAGACCAGTAAAACATTTTCATCGCTCAGTCGATCACTGAGTCTAAATTAGGCAGCACATGGAGGCGGCTCCTCCGTTTAAGCGGCAGACGCCACTTACCCGCGCAGAGTCTGTTTTTTCGCTTTAAGTTTCCACATGCCCCATCCACACCCACCTCTCCCCCACACGGGTGCCATCCACAGGTGCCCGACCCTTGCCTTCCGCAGGGCGCATCCCGACCCTTGCCCGTCCCACCCCACCCCACCCCTAAAGCAATTTGTGTTGTGGACGTCGGCACTTGCTCCCATAGCTGACTTTAGCACAGTACAAGAAAATAATGATAATAGTTCCCACCTGCCTGCCGTACCCCGTCACGGGCCCTGTGCGTATACCTAACCTATAACTAAGCTCCACATCCGTACATCGGTGGTGAACGCACGAGGGCGATCAAAGACGCGCAGCCGTCCTAGCCGATCCCATTAAATGCCCTCCAACCGCCCAGTCAGTATCTGCAGCTCCACTGCCCGTGTCAGCAACAACACCTCCTCCAGTGCCGAGATGCTCTGCTCGCGCTCAGCTAGCGCCTGCCGGGCCAGCCGTACCTGTTCCAGCCTCACCCGCCACTCTCGGCCCTCCAACGTTACCGGTTCGTCGCTCCGCAGCCTCGCAACCTCCATCTCGATTGTTTCCAAGCTTGAGGTTGTGTCTTGCTGTACCCGCCGGGCATGGTCCAATAAACCCATCGCCTCCGCCTTGAAAGACTCCAGAGAGACTTGCTCGCCCGCCAGCGCCTCCGCTGCCGCCTGACGGCCCTCCGCCAGCGCCTCCGCCGCCGTGAACACGTCCACGTCCAGCATGCCGCCAGTGAAGGCGTTACGGAGCCTAGCAGCGGCTTCGCCGCGCCGCCGCTCCTGTTCTGGTTGCAGCTCCACGTCCCCCAAGATGCCGAGGACGTCGTCCAGAAGTCGCTCCGCAGGGCTCGACGTACGGCGTTCGTACATGTACCGCAGGGCCCGGTACAGCGTTGCGATGCGCTCAACGGCGGCGGCGTCCTGACGCAGCGTCAGTGCCGCGGTGTAACGCCGTTCCAGGAGAGCGAGCAGCTGCTCGTCCACCTCCGGCGCGGCGGCCTCAAGCTTGGCTTCCAGTTCCGCACCCGAGGCCGCCAGCAAATCCACCAGTAACGCAACCCGCCGCTGCGCCGCGACCTGGGCTTCTTCCGCCGTACCACCGCCGCCGCCGGGGGCGTTACCCCCGTAATCTTCCACTTCGTCATCGACATAGACGGCGTCAAGTAAAGGCGGTTGCGGAGAGGGCGGCGCTGCTGCTGCCGTCGCGGTGTCGTCGTCGGCATCGTCGTCTGTGTTTCGGCGGCCCTCCACCCCAACATTCCGAGACGGGGGCGCGGCGGGTGCTTCGACTTCTGCCTCCACATCCCGCAACGCAGGATCAGGCACGGGGTCCAAGCCCTGCTTGGCGCGTTCAAATGCGCGAGCTACGTAACTAGCGGCGTCTACCCGCCCCGCCAACGCGATAAGCTCGTCGTAGTCTAAGTCCGCGTCGTCGTCGGCGCCGTCGCCGTCATCGCCACCGCTGCTAGCGCCTCCGACGCCTGCGGCCTCCCCCAGCTCCTCCAGCTCGCTCAGGTCGCCACCCAGGCGGAAGCGCTCACCGACCCGTGGGTCAGGAAGGGGCAGGTCCAGGATGTCGTCGGCGTTAAGCTGGCGGGGGTCTTCCGGAAGGGTGAACGGGAACGGCATGCCGTCGCCGCCGTCAGACCGGGGCGGCGGCGAAGGTGACGGCGGCTCAGGTCCGAAGGATCGCCGCTCGCTGCTTCCGCTACTGCTACTGTTACTGCTGGTCTCAGGGACAATGGCCGCCGCCACGGCCGCCGCCGCCTCCGCCAACGGTATCGTTGCTGAGGATTGCGCTGGTTGCTGTGGCGGCGGCGGCGGCGCCGGGCCAGCGATGCTGACCTCCGACGCCTTGGCTTTAGGCGGCCTCCCTCGCCGCTTTGGAGCAGTAGCTGCCGCTGCCGCTGCTGCCTCCGCCACGCCGCCAGTCCTGCCCGTCGGCGGCGACGGAGATGTAACCGATGGCGCAGGGCCCTTCTCCGCCATGGAGGTTCGAGAGCCGACCCCCGCGGGATCTGAGGGAGGAGGTGGTTCCGGGCCGAACTGCCGCCTCCGCTGCTGCTGCCGCCGCTGCTGTTGCGGCTGCTCATGTTGTGCCTGCCTGTACTGAGTACTGCCGCCGTCATCAGTTGATTCGGTGGGTTTGGCAGGTTGGGAAAACGGAGGGTCCTTGGCCGCGGCTTCTTCGGCAATGCCACCACGCCCGAAGCGCGCCGCTGCCGTCCGTGCCGTCGGCGTCGCCTTTTGTTGGCTGCTGCAGAAGCAGGCCTTACTCCAGAACAGGGGGCTCTGCGTGGAGCCGGCAGCTACGGTTCCCTTCGGAGCAAACCCGGCCACAGCATGCGGGGTGCCTAGACATTGTATGCGGCTGCGCGGATTGCATGACGCGGGACTTGACAGGCCTGGCATGCCACCGGCCGGCGGCGTCAAGGACGGCTCGGAACGCCGACGGCACGACGGAACCCTTTTCTTGCACTTTGGCGTGGTTTTAGTTGGGAATTGGTTTGAAACGTGGTCTGAAACGTGTGAAACGTGCGGGTGAAAAGCGTTAATGCTTCGGCCGTGAGGTGCTTGGGTCACTTCAAACGAAGCTCCGAATGGTCAAAGCATATGCTATTCCTCGTACTGGAAGGACATGTTGATACACCTGTCGCCGAGTTCCTGTATGAGAGTCTCGCAATTCAAGGTACGGAAACATTTCAGACCGTTTTTCGTCTAGCCATCACTCCTTATGCAAGATATTTGCTGAGAGCCATAGGTTTCAGGCACAACGAAATGCCAATAAAATACATGGTTGGTCATAGTATACAGTTAACGATAATCGCGAGATGTGACATCAGGTGTGAGCGTCATGACCTACTGCCCTTGTATTAGAATCGCCTAACTAGGATGCGTAAATCAGAAACGGGCCTTGTCATCGTCATGATGGTAACTTTTGTTGTAGCAGTACCGACTCTACCTGTGTCAGCGGGACTTGACGAACCCCGTGAGCAATGGCAAGATTATGAGCTGAGGTTCACACGACGCCTACATGGTAGTAATAGCACGAGCTCAGGCCTCCAGTCCGATGGAGGCACATTTACAGGCGCTATGGCGCTCTACAGCCTTTTTGCTGTGTTTGTTTTATCCAGTATTATTACCTGTGTCATCGGTAAGCCGCCTTAATGCGGTGCAACGTTTTCCCTACTCGTGGAACAGTTTACGAATTAGGGAAGTCTCTATTGTGTTGCGCCGTGTAATCTTACCTTGCCGTGCTTGCAATTCATTATATTTAGCTTACGCTTGCATATTCGTATCCAGCAAATATCGGGACAATTTCCATTATGTTGATGCTAGGGCACAGCTGTGCCTTCCGAACGATTTACAGCCTCGCGACGTGGGCAGAGGTCCATTTAACCTATTCCCCCTCGGTGGCGTTCAGGAATTATCGTCACGCTGCAGTGGCCGAATCCCCGTATCTGCTGCTACCGCACGCCATATTCAGATATCCCCTCCAGCGAAAGCTGCGGCTGCTGCGCGCTGCATCGGCTCAACATCGGTAAGCCGCGGCACTGGCAAATGCTCCATGACCCTTCACGGAACCTTGTCGCCAAACGCATCGTCCACAAGTCGGAAAAAGGAACAAGACGTGCTTGTTCGTACCTTGAAAACCCAAATCTCGTACCTTATTTACCCTCGCTGCCAGCCATACCGCCAAAGAAGCATTCCTCATCCCGCAAAGGCCATTTAGTTCATATCATGTTTTTACATCATGCTTGATCCGTACAGTTGTATGGTATCCTTTGGGGCCGAACGGAGGCCGAACGATGTTTGAACCTGCCGCCCACGCCTCCTGCCAAACATCCCAACAGGGCAACACGCTGTCTTAATCCCCTACCTTGGCCCCTACCTAGGGCATTGGGATCTGAAACTTGCATGGATAAAACAGGGATGGATAACATCCGGTTCCGCAGCGCTTCAACTTAGCTACCCGCACATTCTGGCCCCCACCGACATTCCCGTCCCACTCTCCCCCTTTCCCATGTTCCCATGTTGTGCGTTTGCCACCGCCTGTTTGCCGCCTTCCGGCCTCACCCACGTGCCCGTGTCACCTGCTGGCCAAAGGCTTTGCGGTGACATGGCTGGCGCTGCTGGTGCTGCTGGTACTCGCAGTCATCGTGTACCTGATGGTGGCGGCGGCGGTGCTGGCCGTCGTACATACGGTTGTCGCGTACTGCCTGATACGGCAGCTGAAGAGGCAGCATGGGCCTGGCCCGCAGCTGCAGATGGCGGCCGCGGCGGCGGGGGGCCCTCGGCTGCCACCAGGGGGCCTAGTGGTGAGTCCGTGGAGGAGAGGGATAGCTGAAGCGGTCAGGAAAATGAGGAGGGGGCCGAGGAGGGGGCCGAAATGAGGAGGGGGCCGAAAAGGCGGGGTAGAAGGGTTCATTCCCTCCGCACCCTGAACAGCCCACCCCTTGGGAGGGCGGCTCTCACGTCGCCGCCAGCCCAACCCTACCTACCTACCTCCTACCTACCTAACCACCTATGTCAGCAGAAGCCCGACTTCGTGCTGGTTCATTTGGCCCCTCGGAGGAGGAGGTTGTTGGTGTCCCAGACTGTGGGAAATATCGCTGGCAGGGTTCACGGCCCATCGTCTCTTGCCACTTAAAGGCGCATCCACGTATGTATGTATGTGTGTATGTGCATTAGCTCGCACATGTGCTTGTGCTTGTCTCCTTGGCGTCCCATGAATCGTCCCATTTGCCGGTTTCCCCACTTCCTGACTCGCCGGCGTGCATTTGGCAGGAACCCGAACTTTCAGCAGTTTGGGGTTCGGGTTCTTTCTGTCGTATCCAAGTTTCCCGTCCATCCATGCTGCGCTCCTCGCAGACCGGCGTGGCGGTGGACTGCCCCATCCCTGGAGTGCCCGTCCCCGGCATCCCCGTCATCAACGTCCCGTTGTCCGTGGCCGTGGTGGGCGCACCGCTGCAAACGCACATCAGCTTTGAAAACACTTACGGTACTAGGAACGGTGCCAATGGCAGCCGAAATAGCAACAACGACAACAACAATAACAACAACAACGAGTCTAGCAGGAGAAGTATCAACAGAGACAGCATCAGGGCGAATAGCAGCTTTAATTGCAGGAGAATAGGCACGGGGACCGGTAGCGGTAGCGAGGCCGTACGGCAGGTAGCAGAGGCGGCGTGTACGGCAGGTGAACCAGCCAGGCTAGACGCTGTGGGTGGGGGTTGGAGTCCGCGAGTAGTTCCGGAGCCGGGGGCGGACTCTGGGGCGGATGCACCCGCCGCGGGGCTCAGCACCACCACTGGTGCGGACCGTGCCTCCTCGCCTCGCGCAGAAGCAATGTCCGCCGCCTCGTCCGCGCTACTGTCCTCGGCCAGGCAGCCAGCCGTACCTCCATCGTGGGGGACGGCAGCTCCGGGGTCGGGGTCGCGGTGAGCCACGGGGACGGTATTGTTACCAGCCGGGATTGCACGACTGCCGCGGAGTGCGGAGGCGACCTGTTGGCTCGCTCCTGGCCAGGATCGATGGGAAGTAGCAGCAATAGCAATAGCAGCAACAACAGCAGCTCGACAATGGGGCATATGAGACAGCAGCGGAGTGGGATCTAGTTGCCTACGCCACGGGACGGCTGTGGGAGGGAGCTAGTGAGTGGGTGGACGGCAGTAGCAGCAGCAGTAGCAGCAATGCAACAGCAGTAGCAGGAGTCCTGATGGGAGTGTGGGAGAAGGGCTGCGGGGGAAACCCTGGCTGGCCGCAGCCGGCTCCATGTGCTCCACTTTCGTTAGGGCGTGCACCGCGCTAAGCCCACAAACGAACACAAATGGTGACAGCATTAGAAACACAACCGCAGATGGGACTTAATCATTGCGGACCCTAGGGGAGCATGTTGGCAGCATGTGAAGAGAGGGGTCCTCCGGTGTCGACAGAGGAGCTCCACCGTCGTGGGTTGCGCAGTCTTCCGCGCAGGGCCTAGTGTGCGGTGTGCTGCTTTGACTCACCCCAAAGGCCGTTGCCGGTGGCGGCGAAAAGTGGTGATGGGGGCCATCGCAGTTGTGGTTCGGGCCCCTGCCGGGCAGCTCCCTGACGTGGCGTGTGGACTGATCATTGTAGAGAGTTGTGCTGATATGTCTTATATAACTTGTTTGTGTCCATGTGCGAGATGTGCAGTGATGTTGCAGCACCGTTTCAAACGATGTGGCTTACTACAGGCGGGGCTGTCGCCTCAATGCCCAGGGTGTTATTCCGGGGGGGTTTTCCGGCGGCAAAACGTTGCAGGCGTACAACCTCGCGCCAGAAGTCCCGTATGCACTTCGGGCATTGGCATTCCGCCCCTGTTTTTGCATCGACACAGCTCCGACATAGCCGGGGGGTTTTTACCGATTTCAAACAGATCTTGACACGTGATCTTTGCGGTGATGGCAGTGAAGAAGACGCAAGCACATCATATTTAATATACCTCCCAACCGCCACCTTTCCCCACCTTCGTTTCTGCAACTCCAGGCCGCAACTTGTCCCCATCGACACAGCAAGCGTGCCTTGCCAGTTCTTTCCATCTGGCCAAGCTACAATCCGTCCATTGGACCCGTGGGGATTTAGAGCTACCGTGTGGTGGTGGTGCTCTCTTGATGATTCAGGTCCTGTTTTCCGTCTTGGTCATGAAGTGCCCTCCCTGTTTGGCATTTCGATGCGCGTTTTGACATATTGCGCAATTGTTTTCCCCTGCGCACAAGCATCGTCCTCGATCGCAAAACGAAGCCTGTCTTTACCCCATACCATCCAAGCGGTACGTACGATGCATGAAAGGCTCTGTTAGCCCACCGCTCGCTGAGCCGCCGCGGCCGCGGCTTGATCACTTTTGTAACCCCACTCAGAGCCTTAAGCGACCAACGAGGTGTTGCAGCAGCACAAGGAACACCACCCCAGAACTCCCCCCAAAGTCAGAGGGCCCTGGCCCAAGTCAGGAGGCCTTTCGGTCCGCTCTGGGGCCCTACAGCCCCGTCCGCTGCCCAAATGCAGAGCACTTGTCCCCCATAAACGTGTTGACTTGACCTCCCAGATATCGTGTTGGCACCCCAATATAACATATCGTGTTGGCAACCTACCTACTAGCAGTGGCAACCTACCTACGAGGGTGGTCACCATTACCACCACAACCCCGCTCGCCAGTCCCACTCCCCGTCCACGCCATGACCTTCGCCCCCGCAGATGACAAATAAAGCGGTCACAGAACAAGGTGGGGTACAAAGCAGATAATCCAGACAAGCTGGCGCCCTCCCCTCCCCGTGCAGTCGTTTCTTTGACCTTTGCATTTATCCTCTCCCTCACACCGCGACGAATATAACACACACACACAAACATACAGCTCCTCGGGGTCCTCCTTCCCCGACCGGCAGACGTACCCGCCGCTCCGGCCTCGTGCCCAGCTGATTACCCCCCGTCCCAGCCGTTGCATATACAGCCCGGCCGCACCGGCTGCTGAATCAAATGAGAAGAATATTGAGCAAATCCCGCCAGGCTGGCTGCCACACATGGTCATCACCATCAGGTCCTTGTTTCCCCCCCTCCAGATTATTCCACCGCCGCCGTCGCTGCCGCCGCTGCTGCTGCGGTATACGCGCATACCCCACCCCGACCACCCCGATCGCGCCCTCTTGCCCTCCCCCTCCAAGGGCGGTGGCCCTCACCACGACCACCGGGGTCCCCAGGTACCGTTGGTCAGCTGGACGCCGGCCGGCAGCAGCACCCCCGACTGCCACTGCACCGCGGTGGGCGCCTGCGGGTGCCGCCGTCTGTACGTGTCAGGCAGCACTCCGCGCATGTTAACCTGCCGCAGACAGCAATGAACCAACATCTATGTCCGTGTCCACATGAGGAGATACGATACCTGCTCGCTTATGGAGTCCTAGCATGTGGATAACTTAGGGGCCGCTCCCGTAAACCACGGCGGGAGACAACTGACAAGAGGAGTGAAGCAGTGAGCACGGAGGTGGTTCCAGCTCCTCAATCCGTGATGGGGCCGAGGAGACACACACACCAGAGCAGGTCTTAACAATAACAACTCCTCCGCCCACCCACTCCCTTCCTCCCGACCGAACAAGGCGCCTTGATGTTCCTTTCCCCATGACACCTTATCCCAGACCCCTGACCCCAACCCTCACCTCGGGCGACGCCGGGCCTTCCGTGAACTTGAGCCAGCAATCGCCCTTAGTGTGGTGGTGGGCATCCGGCTCGAAGCAGACGTCGTCCGGGCAGAAGGCGAAGGCGTTGCAGGGCAGCGCCTTGAAGGGACCTGCGCCGACGACCACCCCCAACCCCACCGCCGCTATCAAGGGGAATCTCTCTGCGTATGTCAACATAACGTCACCACCTATGGTACCGGTAACTGCTATCAATCATGATGTGTGGCTGTGCTACCGGCTAGCAACAGTACCGGCCTTCCCACTGAAACCCCATTGTAACGTCGTCCATTGATCAAAAATCGAAACTGCCCATCATAACATACATATGCATACACGCACACGTAATCACGCACACATGCATGCGCACCACCCACCGTCCACAGTGTTGGGCATGTGTTTCTTGCAGTGCTCCGCACACTCCTCGACCGTGGCTTTCTTGTTATTGATGCCCCAATACCTGAAGAAGGGCACATGGACACATGGACGCGGTCGGGAAGGAGTTCCCAACATGGCCGGGCCGTCGTCACGGAGGCCGCTGTAATAAGGGTGAGAGTCTTAGGGTCTCTGGTAAGGGAACGACCCCTGGAGGGCAAGCAGAGCGACGCGTACTGCGGCTCACCGTACCTCTCCGCTGCAACCAGGCTTCACCACACAGGCCCAGACCCTGCACTAGATCAGCTCCCCGCCGGTCACGTCATCAGACTTCCCCCCTCCCATCCCCCTCCCACCGCCCTACCTCAGCCACTGCTACGCCCATCTCCAACCCCATCCCCGCACTCCCACCACCTCCTCTGTAGCCCACTCCCTTCCTTCTATTACCATTCGAGAACCCTAGCCGTGTATCCTCATCTACTTCTACGTCTTCTGGACCATCCCCAGGCCTGCCAGTGACCCCCAGTTCGGTATGCTGCCCAGGCTCACACAGCTAAGCCGTCGTAGTCGGCCTGCTTCTCAATGTGCACCACCAGGTCCGACTGCTTGCCGCCGGATGCGTAGTATTCGGCCCACCACTTGGCGGTCGGGGAGTCTTCCAGGCACTTGGGAACGACGTGGGCGTAGCTGCGGCGGCAAGAAGGGGATTTCTTTTGGAAGGGCAAGAAAGGGATGAAAAGATGAAGGGGATGAAAAAAGCAAGGACGGAGCGGGGGTGCAAGATATGAAGAGGGACGGGGACGGGCGAGGACGGGTCGGAGGTATGGCATGAAAAATGACACGCGCAAAGATGTAACGGATTTACTATTGGCGATGTCCCCGGGTGAGGCACCCCTTCGGCCGCGGATTATGATGTGACTGGGATTGCTTGGAGGGCTTGTAAGGTGGTGAAAGGGGGGAGGGCGTAATCGAACCACAGACGAGTGAAGCTGATACTACTCCGCACAGGAATAGACATTATAGGCATAGGGGAGGGGGACTGCGGCGTGTGATGCCCACTCCTCCTTTCCCTCCTTTCACCACCACGGCGCAACCCAGCGCACCCATCCACTGCCGGCGAGCCGCACACGCGGGTTGTCAGGGCCGCTGTGGTGCTGGCCAACTTCTGCTCCGCCAGCTCCTCCTGCGCCGTCTTAACCACTGGCAGCGGGTCTACAGTTGGAGGCAAAAGCATACGCGCGGGCATAGGGCCAAGTCAAGAGCTCCCTCGCGAAGGATCTGGCAGCTGGTGGTCTCCGGGCGGGGTTGGGTGGGACACAGCAGGCGGGCGGGGCCAGGACGGCGGGTGCATGTGGAGGGCTGCTGGACCCAACTTTAGAGAAGGCCGGCAGGAAAAAGTACTGTTGTGAGGGCGCCACTACGCGTCTCCGCGAGAGAGACGCCGATCTGGGACTGCACAGCGACCAGAACTATCAGGGAAAAGGAAGGGAGCGTCGTGGTGCGGGTGCCCACCTGAGAATGCTAAGCCGTCCGCGCCGAGTTTGCAGCCAGCGAAAGCGCAAAAGGCCGTCGTCTTGTGGTGTTGGGCGAGAGAGAGGTGGATGTGCGTCGTCCGCAAAATCTGCAACCCCCAGGGAGCGGCATGAGCCAAGGCTTTCGTACAACGTGGCGTTTTCCACCTCCCGACAAGCTTTCCGTGGCCGCTGCTAGCGGGTTCAAGCATCATAAGACTCCAAGCGGCGGAAACTTACGTGGTGGAAGTTCATCGTGAGAAAGCCACTGTTACATGTCCCAGATGTCGAGGAAAGTGCCCAGGGTCAGGTGATAACAGGAGCCAAAGCGACATAGCTTGCATGCGTTCTACGCGCTCGTGTACTAGCACAGGTCTTACCAAGCAAGGGCCAGTAAGCCTATCAGCACGAGCTTCCATGGGCTCTGGGGCTTTTCTGTATTTGTCTGCATGATCACTGATGCCAGATCACTGGCGATGTCGCGTAGTAGTTCCGTTCAGAGGGCAACACCCATAGCACGATCGAAAGGGTCAAACTAATCGTCAGATATTAGGCCTTAAGTGTCATGCAAGACTTTCACGATCCCTTCCACTTGCAGTACGCGTAAGCATGAACAGTATGAGCGTGAACCAAGGTTGCAAATCCGATACATTTTGTACGACGACGGACGGACGAACAACTGTTCATTCGTAATGGCGTTCAATAATTGATAACTTTTCGCCAAATGCTCAGTTTTATTTGGTGGTGTAGGAAACGTTACATCGATTTTGGCCCTGAAAACGAACGAAATGCCGCCCCGCCAACGTATGAGCTTCATAGCATATTCGGGCCCTCTGCTTCTATTCATCCTAGGAGGATGGTGGGCCTTGGCGCAACTTGTGGACAGCAAGCGGCAGCTGCAGGCAAGCCCAGCATATGTGACTCTCGTTAGCGCATCCCCATAGCACCTCCCTCCGTATTTCCCGAGCACCCGGGAACACCATCCCTCGTCGACCCATCAAACCCCAATTCCGCCTCACCACTATCACCATCATCTCCAAGCCCAAGTCTTGCTCCATCCCAAACTCTCACCCATCACACATCAGAACGCGACACGGGGCTTGGACCTTGTTGAGGAAATGGACCCCCTGGAGCGGATGCGCCGCCGGTACGGTCTGCAGGATGGAGCAGCGCCACCTTCAGGAGGGCCGCGACGCAGACATGCACCCTTACAAGCGGACATCCCTTCCCTGGAGGCCGAACTGGAGGACATCAAGAGCAAAGTGGACTTGTACAACTTTGACTACAAGCCGGTACCCCGGCCGCCTCAGGAGGAGAGTGATTGAGCCGCAGATGGGTGGCATTAAGCTGCGCGGTGCTTCTGGGCCAGCACCGTACGGACCGTGCAACACGCACAACCCTAATGGCTCTGCACAAGGTGTTAATAATAGTAATAAGTAATGAATACTAATAATGACTGGGTGAGTTGAAGGATGGAGCGACCTGTCGGAAGGCAGGAGGGGAACGAGAACGAGAGCCCGAGAGTCTTCGGGAGGGAGATGTGAAGGGCATCGAAGTAAGAAAAGGAAGGATAAGGTGTGGGGAGAAATGGAGGAAGCCTCTGCTGACGCAGCAGTCGACATGGGTCCGCGTCGGGGCCGACGCAGGGCGGCTGGCTGGGTAGGAGGCGGTGTAGGCTAAGGCTGCTGAGGTACCGTTTCTTGCATGCCACCGGGCGTGAGTGATGACACAGCCACTTTAGTGTACTTGGCGATCATAGCAGATGATGATGATGATGATGAGGAGGAGGAGGAGGAGGAAAGACGCACTGTGTAACGCGGGATGTGTGAGGGTGATGGGATATGATAACATGAGCTGAATGGGCTCCAAGCAGTGTGTGTGGTGGGGGGAAGCGGGGGAAAGGGAAGGGTCCGGAAAGTCCGGGGGGGGTGTCAAGCCTGAAGGCGTGATAAGTCAACACAGGACAGGGCAAGGCAGGGCAAAGAAGCCGAGGTTGATTGAGGTGGTTGATACACATCGTCGACCCAGCGCGCCCTGCTGCTGCTTTCCTGAGCACAGCTCCTGAGCTCCCCATGTTTTCCCGCGTTTCACTGCCGTGGCAGTGTATGGCTTGGGTTGTAAGGGGTGAAGGCAGGACTGCAAATATATATGCATTTGCATGTTCACGAAGAAGAGAGCAGTTAATTTGCGAAGTCGAATGTTCTGAAGTTATCGGGTTTGATCCCCTTGGCTGGAAAGGATGAACGTATGACTCCTAAAGGAAGGGTACATATCGAGATGAGACAAAGAGCTGAGGCAGGGCCTTATGAGACAGGGCCTTATGGCCGCCCAGGACGGAGTGAATGAGATATTGTGAGAGAGGGATTCGGGGACCCTCAGCTCGCGACCCAACAGCTACAACAGCCTGTTATATCATAATAATTGCATGCAAGGGCCCCTGGCGCCTGCTGACCACACCCTCCGTGGAACCGGCCAGCTCCAGCCACGCCGCATGTGGCCTGATGGAAGAGAGGAGCGAGTGATGTCGCATGGGTCCTACCCCACACTGTAGCAAGGGGGGGACAACTGCCCGGGAGGGGGACCATAACGGCCGCCCACATTACCAACCCCGGATGTATACGTACGTACGTACATACATACATACATGTACGCACGTAACGCTGCAAGATGTCCTCTTTAGGCGTCCTTCCTTGCTTTTCAATCCCAGGTTTGCGGTCTGGTGGGTTGGGAAAGATCCGTTTAATGTGCTTCCTGTGTGTGTGCGTCTGTATGTCGGTATGTGTGTCGTGTCGCGACCGGCAGCGGGTGAGAAGAGAATTGAACACATTGTCATTTCTGCATTGTCATTTCTATGCACCGTCCACCACTACCACACTGTACTTCGCCATACGAACTGGAAGTCCAAGGCGGTTGATCCTGCCTTCTAGGATCCCTCCTCATCCAGTCACCCAAACATTCGAAGAGACGGAGGGTTCAGCAATCGCCGCCAATCAAGCGTGCGAATCTCGATCCATCAACTGTGACCTCAACTCCACATCTCAGCAGCTAGCCATAACCTCACGCACCCGACAATGTCAGGGGTCTGCCCAGGAATCGAATATAGTCTTGTGAGCAGAACTCCTAACCTCCCCTTTCCCCGACCCCCCTAGAGCCCCACATACACATCAGCGGGTGACGCGGAGAGCCGGGGAGGTACGGCACCACCCAGGCACCCAGCAAGGTGAAACCCTAAAACCTGCAAACCAGCCTAGCTACCCTTCCTGGAGTGTAAAGTGTAATGACAAACACGCTCCCAAGCCTCTTCGGTACCTTCCGCATCAACCAGCCTAACATGAATGTGCCAGAAATGTGCAATCTTCCGGGATTTAAATCGTGCCAAACTGCAGTAGCAGCACTAGTAGCAGGTGCACATAGTCACCAAACAATGCTCGAATCGATGAATCGACCGGGCCGCCATTGGAGAGCGGAATCATCCATGGGCTGTACACCCCAAACGCGGCACACCACTGAGCGAAATCCACAAACTATATAATGTGTTGGGCCCTTCCCTTCCACCACTAATAAAACCCGAATCAAGGCCCTCCTTAAAAAAAGCCACCAACCTTGTATGGCCCAAATACCGACCGGCCGTAGGGGTAGGGTCCTCAACATATTTACCTATTACACACACACACTCTCGCATTCCTTGACATAAGCTGGTGAGCTAGCGTGTCCTGCCTCGCCCCCATGCCCTGGCCGTGTGCCCTGTCCGGTCACAACCAAGTCCCGGAGTTCTCCAAACCCGGAACCCGCCACTCCTCTCTCTCTCGAGGACCCCGACGGGTGGGTGGGGCCGCACAGCCCCTACAGATAGGGGCCTAACCGAACCAGGCTCACTCACGCTCACGCTCAAAACAGTCAAATGCGCTCTCCAGAACCACTACTACTACTACTACTACTACGCCGCCGCCGCCGCCGCCGCATCATATACAACTCGTCCCCATGTTCCCCACAGTTCCGCCTCCGCCTCCGCCCCTCACCTCCCGCCGACCTCATATAGTCACCAGTCACCAGTCACCAGTCAGGAGCTCCCGCAGACGCCGCTGTCGGTCGGGTCCAAAACCCACCAGCGTCAAGTAGCCCGTCAGGGAGCCGTACCTGTGCCGTACATGCTCCAGGGTGGCCCGCATCACCTGTGGGGGAGCCCTCTCAAACTGCGCCCGGTCCAAACCCGCCAGCTCCTCCCGGCTCTCCAGACCCGCCAGGGCTACCTGGTGGTAGGCATCCGACCTAAGGCAGGGGGGGAGGAGGGGGAGGGGGAGGGGAAGATGAACCACAGACGAGTGTTGCTGATATCAGAGATAGACGGATGGGGGGAAGTGGAGGGGAGTGGAGGGAAAGAGACGGGAAAGGGAGGGGGGAGAAGGGCATTCAGGGAAACGAGAGCCGCTGCAGAGGAAGGGAGTGGAGAGGTGTTGTTTAACAGGGCAAGGAGAGGCCGCAAAGACGCCAGGGAAAGCGACGAGGGCACCCCGGGTGACATGCTACCCCATACACTACATGCCTGGAGCCTCCCATTGACCACCCCCGCCTGCTTCGCGCAACACGCCCCTCGTCCCCCGTTCCAATGGGGCAGGGGGACAGCGAGCCCCCCCTTCCTGCCCACCTCGCATAGTCCTCCACAATCTGCTCCTCCGTAGCCCCCGCCGCCGCCAGCACCAGAGCCGCCACCAGCCCCGTGCGGTCCTTCCCCGCCCGGCAGAAGAACATCGCGCAGTGACGGGACTCGGCGGCGCGGAGAATCACCTCCATCACCTGCAGGGGGGGCAGCGGGGGCAGTCGCGGCTGTAGCAGCAGTGCTTTTCGCAGCGCTACTCTTAGCAGCAGAAAAGCAACAGCCCCTTTGTACACAAGATAATCGCTCTTCATCGTCGTCGTCATCATCATCCACGCCCTGTGCCTGCTCCTCCTCCTCCTCCTCTTCTTGACCTGCCCATCCTCATCTTGTTTGGTATCAGGTAATGTCCAACACCGACATCGTCCACCTCTCCACTTCGCTGATACCCGAGTACGGCAAGTCCCCTGCCCGCTTTCCCTTTCTCCCTCCTCCCACAACCCCACACTCAGCGCCGCCCTGCCTCAACTCCCACCCCACTCACACATCACATCACAGCCGTACAAACCCAGTCCGCACTCCTACCTGCCGAATTTCCGGTCGGGAGCTCTCTAAAAGCATCTCGTACAGCATCGGTAGGCCGCCGCCATTCACGTACGGCAGCAGAAACGACCGCGCTGCCGGCTTATTTACAAAGTTGGTTAGCAGCGCTGCGGTGGTGGTGGTGGCTGGGATGCGACCGGCCAAGCTGACATAGTATCGCCCGCGGTCCAGCAAAGAAATGTTATGTCGTACAGCCATCACGACGGATCCTGCCGTACCCGTCGTACCGTTCTCCATGACTACCGTCGAAGTCGCAACCGCGGATGATGCAACGACCCCCGTAGAACCCAAAACGGAATCTGACGGCCACTCCGTCGTCATCGTGGATTCCGGTGCCACGGGTTGTGGTGGCGGCGATGGCGATGGTGGCATTGATGGCGACGGCGAGGATACCGCCTTTGCCGCCGTCGGTGTATTGGCAACGGCAGTAGTGGCAACGGCAGTAGCGGTGGTAAGCGCGCCGGCAGCTCCACTCTCGCGGACGGAAAGCTGCTCCACAGTGGGGGGCCCCCAGGGGTCCGGAAGGGAAGAGGTAATGCGGCAGGGATAAGGGACTTCGTTACCTGTAGCGACTAGACTTTAATTCACGTCTTTGTCACGTTGAAATCGCAATGTAGACTAAAAACAACATCACATCTAGGTACGATAATAAAAAAAGTAAACATCCCGGCAGATAATAAGGATAAAAAATATCTCACACACCACTCACACACCACCGGGACCGCGACCAGCGTCTCCCCTCGACCCGGTCTGTCAGGTCTAAATTTCCCACGATGTGAAAGTGAAGGGCCCCCACCCCGCCTCCCCGCCTCCCCTCCTCCCCGACTCCCCGCCTCCTCCCCTCCTCCTCCCCCCTCCCCCCATCGTCATCAAAAGTCCCAACTCCACCTCCCCCGCTCCAATGCCCCTCCTCACCTTCCCCGGCCACAGCCAGGCTCTCCGGTACGACCGAGTCACCGCCCGCCCCATCAGGGCCGACCCGCCGTCGTCCTCCAGGATCTCTTCAGCCGACCGCAAATCGATCTGAGGGTTCATACACAGGGATATATGCGTATGTGTATATATGTATGTACATAAGAAATATGGAGTGCAGTGGTGGTGGTGATGGTGATGAGGTGGTTTGGGTGGTTTGTGTGGCGAGGGGAGCTTGCTCATGCGTACGACAAGGGGGTGCTGGCCGTGATGGTGGTGATAGTAGTGGTGACAGTGATGGTGATGAAGACAGGAGGTCATATACGTACGTTGTACGTATGTATGTACGTATGTATGTACGTATGTATGTATATATGTATGTATGTATGTGTATGCAGGGGAGGCCCGCACTAGGACGGTGTGGGCGTAACGCCACCCTCTCCAACCCCCTTCCGCCGCACGGAGCGCCGAAAACCCCCACCCCCACCCCTACCCCCGACCTAAGGGGGTTTCCATTCCCCCCTGGAGCAGATCTCACCAGGTCCCGAACCCGCAGCTCCCCCAACAGAAACTCGACATCCTCAGCGCGAGTGGAGGAGGGGTTGGCACAACGAATGAGCCGCCCTGCAGCCAACAACAACAGCAGCAGCAGCAGCAGCAGCGCAGTACATCACAGCTGTCTTGCCCATGGAGTACACAGCCCCTTCCACTATCCCCCTTCCCATCCGTTCCCTTCCCATTCTCCGGTGTCACGTGTATTGTGTCTTCCCTGTGGCGCTTCCGTGTCGGGGGCGGGTATGCGCGGGTGCAATCTCACCCGGGGGGATGGCGGGGAGGGCCTCGTTCAGATCCCGGGCGTTGGTTAGCGCCTCGCGCAGCCGAGCCATCGTGGCGGATGGCGTGGAGAGACCCGAAGGGGAGCAACAGGAGCAGCGCTGGTGCGCTGTTGAGGAGCGTGATCGGCCTGGGAAAGCCGAAAGGACGGGAGAATGCGCGGTGTGCGGTGCGGGACGATCGGCTGGGCACGAGATGGTGGTGCTCAGCATGTGGTGCTGAGACCGGTTCCTTACCGCTTCCGTGCCTTTGAGCCGCGCGCAAGAGTCGCATCAGCAAACGCGATGATAGTTTCTAGTTCCTGCGCACACGCAGCGTTCATTTAGCGTACGAGGAAGCGGTAATGGTAATGTTCTTTGGCCGTCTAGACAAAATCCGAACTCGCCGTTGAAGCTATAGATGGACTGTATAAGCAGCTTGTTTAGAATGGATAATCCTGATGTTATTTTCACTTTCTTGACTCGATCTAGGAGTTTATTATGAAACGTTGGGATGCATGTAGGGTAGCAAAACAAGTAATCAAACTTTAACTGGTTAGGGGTTTAGTCGACGTCATTAGAATGTGGCTATGGACGAGAATCTATGCATGTTGATTAAGTGCTCGTCCTGTAGTGTAGTACGGCAAGTGCGGCGCGGGAGGAGCAGACCGGAATTGGCCAGAGGACAGTGACTGATACGGTAGTGCGTTACAAAGATTAGCTGGGAACAAAGCGCTGAATCCAGACAACGCTAGTTCGCCAGTCAACCGTGCAAGCAAGCGCAAGTCAGAACGTCGTCTGTTGGGGATTTTGAATTGTTTAAATAGTGATTTACTTTGTATTCGGGACCCAGCTCAATAGTAAAGTAGATAAGGCGATTTGACGTTGCTGGCATATCGGTCGCCAGTAACAGCGAAGTGATGGCAGAGCGCGAGCAATCGCGCGGCGGAGGCCAAGAAGGCTTGGAGGACATCCTCCAACAGCGGGACGAAGGAGGACACCAGAATGGCGGAGCACCTAGTTACCCGGAGGGGGCCGATGCGGTGAGTAACAGACGCCAGCTATTGCTCCGCGCGGTCAGACTGTAGGCACAGCCAGCCGCCGCAAGTTCTGTTATATCAAAGGCATGGGAGAGACCGGACCCAGTTTTAAAATAGCGGGAAAGGGATGCGCCGCCGCTGTTGTTTGACCAGGCTGGATTAGAAGCTACGGGTCAGGCTTAGCTTATGAAGAACACGAATCTGTAGACCGCGAGTGGCCGACTCAGAGTATTAGTGCTCGTGAGGTTGGGTCCGTTTCCGGTGGATGGCGCCGCGGCAGAGG
>NW_003307568.1:169182-170033 GCF_000143455.1 Volvox carteri f. nagariensis | reverse complement strand
ACATCAGCATAGGTCAGCCCTCTCGCTTGGAGGGATATGCAAACAAACATCCTGATAGGGGTAAACTCGCACGCTACCGAGCATTCAACCGAGCACATGCATGCTTAGTTGAATGGTGAGATGCGACCCCCCCTTCATTTCGTGCTCGGCAAGCCTGCCACCGCGTACCGGATATGTTGGCGATGTTACAGAACGCTGCACCTTGGTTTCTGTGCACATTGCGTACGTTGCTCGACCCCGCCGACCAAAACTACACGTGCCCAACTGAAGACATTCCCGGTGGTTGTGCAGCAGCTCTTGAGGCTGTTGCTGGCTGAAATCCATCCTGAGCTGTTGCAACACGGCTAACGCGGGCACGTCCCTATGCACAGCAAATAGCTGTTCCAAGCCAACAGCGGCGTCCATGTCACCGACAAGGCTCTAAACGTCTTATCTGTTCTTATGTTTAATTAAGTTTATGTATGTTATACTTTGCGCAACTTTGTAATTTGACTTTACTCTGAACAAGGTGCTGCATACAACTGCCTCTTCGCCAGCGCTTCATCTTCCGCGGCAGTTTCACGAGCCCAGAGTTGCAAGCTACGACGTTGGCTTTCGGTGCTTTCAGTTACTGCAAAGCATCCACGCAATGCATGTTGATTAAGTGCTCGTCCTGTAGTGTAGTACGGCAAGTGCGGCGCGGGAGGAGCAGACCGGAATTGGCCAGAGGACAGTGACTGATACGGTAGTGCGTTACAAAGATTAGCTGGGAACAAAGCGCTGAATCCAGACAACGCTAGTTCGCCAGTCAACCGTGCAAGCAAGCGCAAGTCAGAACGTCGTCTGTTGGGGATTTTGAATGTTTAAATAGT
>NW_003307568.1:163767-164692 GCF_000143455.1 Volvox carteri f. nagariensis | reverse complement strand
CTGTACACCACGGATGACAAGAGCGGGTACTGGCAGCTATCACTCCACGAACGGGAGCACACTTATCTGGCTATGCGGTGGCGGGGGCAGACGCTCTNTTGGCCACACCTGCCGTTCGGCCTGGCGCCGGCCTGCCACTTGTACACAAGCATGAAGCTTGAGGTTTTCCGGCCTTTACGGCAGCTAGGGGTCCGCATGTCTTTCCTGATAGACGACCAGATGGGTGCCGCGGGGTCGAAGGCCGCGGCACAGTTCCAGTGTGGGGCGGTAGTACGGCTGCTGGCAGCCCTGGGCTTCACCCTCAGTCTGTCCAAGTGCCAGCTGATCCCCAGAAGGCGAGTCCGTTTCTTGGGAATGGAGGTGGATGCGGAGGCGCAAGCATTCAGAGTACCGGACGACAAGCTAGCTAGATTCCGTGCGCTGCTTACACAGCTCGAAGGCGAGCGGCTAACGGCGCGGCAGGTGGCGCAGGTGGCCGGCAAAATCATCGCCATGACGCCCGCCGTCACCACGGCACCTCTGTATGCGCGGATGGTGTGGCGCGTAGCCCGGGGTGTGGCGTGGGACGAAGAGGTTTGGGACTCGGCGGAGGTGTTACGCCAGTCAGGCTTGTTCACGGAGCTGCTGGGCAGGCGCAACGGGACAGCCACTTGGCGGAAAGGACCAGCCCTACGACTGACGACGGAGCTAGTCGGGGACGCCTCGGACAGGGCCTTCGCAGCCTTCTTACCTGGGGAAGAACTGGGTGCCAACAGCCGCATGCTCGTGCCCTTCAAAGCCCAGGAAACCCAGCGGCTGCAGCGGAATGACTTTAGCAGCACAGAAAGAGAACTGCGGGCGCTGCTGTACAGCTTGCACTGGTTGCGAGAGCAGGCACCGAACCTGTTGTACGGCCGGAGTGTGCAGGGGATCCCAGACGTCGACC
>NW_003307568.1:143065-143536 GCF_000143455.1 Volvox carteri f. nagariensis | reverse complement strand
CTTTCCCCCCTTCCTCCCCCCTTCGCTCTCCTCCCCCGCCTCCAACACTGTTTCCGCTACTGCCCCACTAAGGAGCGCTCCCGCTTTCAGGCTGTTGAAGTCCAGCTCAGCTCCGTCCCTGTACAGCACCACCTTGGGACCCGTCTGATCCATGATGGCGACGGCGACGGCAGGGGAGGGGCCGTACAGCAGTACGGTACAGGCGTTGGCGGCCTCCCGAAGGGGGGTCTCACTGTGAATTCGGGGTGGGGGGGAAGACATGAAATACATAAAAGCGAACAGGGATCCAAATCCAAACTCAAAATTTTACCATAATACACGAATATTTTTCAGTTTACCTTCCTGGTCTTCATACACACAGAACGAGTCACACGCACACGCACTCGCATCATGAGCAGCGTCAAGTCGTCCTCTTCCAAAACCCGAGACTCTCCCGCCGCTGGGCCCCGCCTCGTCCCCCCGTTCTCCCCC
>NW_003307568.1:136026-143015 GCF_000143455.1 Volvox carteri f. nagariensis | reverse complement strand
ACCTGCCGATCAGCCCTCAGTTCCACCTGTTGGTTGGTTAGTTGGTTGGTTAGTTGGTGGAGTGGCGAGGAGGGAAAACACCGTATAGTATGGAAGGAAAATACTCGTGTGTTGGTGTGTATGTGTATATGTGTGTATATTTGTATATGTGTATAAATGTGTACAAGTACCTGACCGGGCCCGACACTGGCCAGGGGCTGCTGCCCACTCCCAACGGAAAGACCGCCTAAGCTCTCTCCCGCGGACGGGGGAGGGGCGCGGGGGGGGGGTGAAAGGGGAAAGCATCGCACGTGCCGGCCTCGCCTTCTCTCCCCAATGCCGTCATGATGATTTCCATGATGACGATGATGATGATGTCGTACAGGAAGTACGGACAAACTTCACACTGCCCATTCATGTGTGTGCGTGTGTCAGCCAGTTGCGGCGGCACACCTTTTCGCGTGTCCAGCAATTGTACAATGTGTACCGCTCCGCGGCCTGTACGGCCGGCGGTACGCTCAGCGCGGCCCAAGCCCAGCTCCGAAACTGGTTCACCCAGTACTGCAGATCTACGTGGCGGAGCGACATCGAATGCGGCTAGTGGGGTTGGGATTGAAATAGTTGTTGGGGTTAGGATGGGGTTAGAATGCGACAAGGCGGTACAGGCGGGTACGGCGCCGGGAGGGGTCCGAGTCAGCTATCGATACGTCCAACCTACCAAACTGCGGTAGGAGCCAAAAGTGATGGGTGGGAGGGTGGGAGGGAGAAAAGACCTAGTGTTTCATAAAATCCTTGAAGAGGCCGTAAGAAACATAAATCGGGGTAAGGGGGAGGGGACGACAACCAACGAGCAATGGGGGGAAGGAAGCGCGACTCTTTCAGAGTAACAAGCGTTTGGGGTCCTTGTGTGCGTATGTATGTATGTATCTTTCCTCCGGGGGGAAGGGGGAAAGCATCGCACGCGCACACGCTCTCACGAGTCAAGAGGCTCCGTCACGCGAGTTTGCGTTCACACTGAGCCTGAAACACGAAGCAAGAAGACTCCTCTCCCTCCCCCGCCTGACCCGGCTCTCGGGGTTGAGGGTTCACGAAGACAGGAAGGAAACCCGGAAACCCCGTGGAGACCATGGCCCCCGTAGTACGGCACGAGGTCCTGTAAGAAAGCTCACCGGGTCCCTCACCCGGTCTCCGTTGCGGGGGGGGGCGGGCAGGGGTTAAAAAAGCCCCGCTAACCGCCTCTCGAGCGCACGTGACGGGGCCCGGGCACGGACTGGGCTAGCAGCTACCGACCAGCTCATCGACGGGACTAGGGATGCCTCGAGGCAGCACCACACCACTCGAGGCACAGCTCACACACAGCGTCACCCAGTTAGCCACCCCCTTCGCCTGCGACTTCTTCCAAGTCCTACAGCAGCGATCCCTCAGGAAAAAACCCTCCCACTGCCCCTGCCTTGGCGCAACCTGCGGCGATGCGAGCCCCCTCTCCCTCGTAAGCCCTCTACCCAGACCCTGTGCGAGCGTACTTTTCGGAAATGATCGTCACGCTAAGGGCCGTGTCGGCAGCAGTGGATGTCTTCGCGGCTGTTTGTTTATGTGGGCCGTTTGTTGTCGCTGTTCATTGTCGGTGCGAGTCCTTCCCCTCTCCCTCCAACCTCCCTATATTGTTAATTAACGACCTGGCGGCCCTGCGTAGCGTGTAACCGGAGTCTTTGCAGGAAACCATTTCTGCTTCATATTGTGCTGGCTGACTTTTTTGAATCCCCAAAGCTATCACCCACAGCAAGAACTCTCTTTACATATTTTTTAACTCACTGTTTCTTTGAGTTTTTAAAGATTGAGTTTTTAAAGACCTGAGGACCTCATATGCTCGCTTACCGTCGTCGACGCAAGCTTCGAAGGCATGCTGCATGCCGCTCTGGTCGCAGAACGTAATGCGACATTTTTTGTCCTGCGGCGGAAGAGGCAGTAGCAACGGCCGCAGGCATAGATTAGCTTGAAGGCCTAGCCTAAGGCCGCCGCCAGGGTGAACCATGGGCCACCTAAACAGTTCAACGAGATGAAGCCCCGTCTCACCAGCTGCGAAATATCAGCACCATGGGGTAATGATTACAAAAGGTCCAGAACGATTTCTAATGAAAATGCACTCAATCGCGCAAAGACGGTGCGCGATTGTTCCGCGTTCCCTGCTCCTCAATAGGACCCTTTATCACTTGGCTATTGTAGATTACCAGCAAGTGTTTTGGCAATCTGGCGGCGCATGCAATCGCCGGTCTCGAACGCGTCAATACGTTGCAGCTCACCTCGCTGAGCTCGTAAACATACAGCCTTGTTCCGTCCGTTATGTTGTTTCCTTGGACCGTGTCACTGAGCCGCACGCACGTCTTCCCGTTATCTTTAAAGATGCGGTATCTTGCCTTGTCGCTAGGGAGCCACTTTCGGCTCTTGGCATATGAATCCCAGACTTTGTCGATGCTGGTATCTGCATTTGCACGAAATTTCACTTCTTGGGCTTCATGTGCAACTATGAACTCAATCACGGGCTTGGGTGCAGCCATTTCAGTTGCAGCTGACGCTGCTGTCAGAACCAATCGAAACTAAGTTCATTTCATTTGAATTATCCAGCGCAATCTGACCGAGATAATAGAGAATCTGTTACTGCAACCCAGCCTTACGATCCTAAAACCGAAATTCCCGTTGTAGTAAGCCGTACGGAAGGCTGATTACCTTCCATCTGTCACATACTCACGTTTGCAGCGTCTTAGAACCTGCTATGTTTGCGACCGTACCCACCAAACTGATATATTCAGACAATAGCCCCGAGTCATGTGTCAGGCGGCGAGGAGGGCTTGCTAGGGGAACTAGGGTTTGTTTGTTAATGAAACTTATATGCCGGGGTTTGCATTGTTGACGACGGCTGCTTCCCAAGGCGCCTGCTGCCAAAGTGCACCTAACACACATCGACCTCGCCGCGCTCCCAAGACCGGTCTCGCTCAGACATGTAAGCAATACCAAAACTTGTCTAAATCTTTACTTCCCATGTGCGGGACGGAAACGAAACCCGGGATTTCCTCAGACTGGTCCCCCCCACACACAAACCCAACTCTCCTCAAGAAGGAGCTTGACGGACGCGGCTCCACCAGCGGTCACCCCCTCCATATCAGCCATCGTACCCCCTGTTTAAACTCCAAGCGTTGCCGATCCATCTCGTCCTAGGCCGGACAGGTCTCGAGTGTGACACCCTTGTGGTAACGAAGCTTGGCAGCGCACAACGTACGAGCGACGCTACCCCCCGTACAACAGCCCTTCAGGTCCCACCCCCCGAACGAGATAACTCAGGCCACCACTTAACCCACCACCATCGGCAACCACCACAACTACTATTAACCAACACCAACTGACACCAGCCCCGTGCTGATGTTAAAGAAAAGCCACTCAGCGCAGCGGTCCTCGTCGACATTCCCACGTCCGCCGACATGAGACCTCCAGGCGCAGGGTATTCATACTCACGACGGTGCTTCCCTCCAGGACCGAATAGGGACTTGGCGGGCGCAGGGGGTTGTAGAGCCACCCACAGGGGGTGCGGCGGCGTTCCATTCTCACCGTCCCAGGGGGTATCAGTCCTTGTTCTACAGCTCACAAGGGGCAGACCGCCGCTGCCCTCCGCCCATTTTGCAGTCCCTGGCGCGCAGTCTCCGACCGGTGGTGGCTGCACAACCAGGCAGTTGGCGCTCTCACAGTACCTCCCACCGGCGGGTGAGAGCACCCGCGCAAAGTCGGGGAAGTCGGGGTCAGCTCTGGTGCTCCTGCTGCTCGTTGCGGCAGGAGAGAGTGCCGCTATACTCACGCTGCAACGCAACGTACACTCACCCTGCTCCTCTTCCTCCTCTTCACCCTCCACCTCCAGCTCCTCCTCCTCCTCCTCTTCATTAATTATCGTAAACCTCGTCTGCTGGGCTCCGCTCTCCTGGCATGAGTGGAGAAACCTGCCGTCATGAACACGTGACCTGAACCCCCCGAAGCACCATAGGAAACAGCAAAACGAACCCGGCCCCGTAATGCACCCCTACACCGCCATTCCCCCCTCCACATATGGCCATGTAGACCTACTACACAATTGTAAGGGCGCTGCCCACACCACGATTGCGGCCAACACGCGGCCTTGGAGCCCCTTTCAGTGCTGATCGGCGATAGCGGAGGTGATCAATCGCCAATTCCTCTGCCCCTTCAGTTTTTCCGTGAGTCTGTCTATCTGTCTGTCTGTCTATCAATCTGTCTATCTGTCTATCTGTCTGTCTATCTGTCTGTGTAGACGTGCGGTCTAGTCCACACGTACCATGTCCCACGCCCCATCCTATGGGGGCACTAACCGGCTGGGAGCACTCTCAACACCAACACAGAGTGCGCCTTAAGAGGCTTGCAACGCAGTTTAAGGTGTAACACGCACATGCACACACATGCACACACATGCACACGGACATAATGCACAATCCTGCGGCGGCACCTTGACCCTTAAGCGGTGCAAAGCACTGCTTAGGAGTACCCTAACATGTAGTCCACGCTCTTGGACAAGCTCCCTGCGTGCTGCGGTCCTTCCGTACAACCACCAACTAACTGCACGCGGTATATGGCATACGACAACACGATGGCATATGCCTGCAGAGGACAACTTAACTCCACATATTAGGATGGAACAAGCACGTGGTGGTGGTGGTCCAGAAAGACATGAAAAAAGGGAAATGACGTGTTCTTTGCTGGCGCGCAGGACCTGATGCACAGCAACCTGATGCACGACGAAAAGCAAGCTATAGCAGCATTTGTAGAAGAACAGAGCAGAGTTAAAAGCAGGTTAATTAAGTTGACGAAAATCCTCGACGAAAATCCTCGCAGGTTGGGCCACTACACAGTGTTCAGTGTGCGGTATATACTCCTGCTACCTAAGAAGCACATGACGTCTAAACGAACCAAAAACAAAAGAGGACTGCAGAGCCCCCCCCGGGGGGGGGAGACGGAGTGGGGTTCATCAGAGGGGGAGCATCTCCGACAGCGCCCCCACTCCCAGCCACCAAAGGACCTGCCAGCCACAACTGGATGCATCAGCCGCAAAACTGAAAACCCGCGCGGCTCATTGCGGCCGGCATTTTGTGGGTCCCGGTGGATAATGCTGTGATCGCACCCCACCATTCGCACCCTCACCAACTATATTCCCCAGCCCTCCAATCCTGACCGGGGGCTTCCCCACAATACACACACGCCCCGCGGCCCCGGCCCTCGCTTGCCACCACGCCCTGCCCGGGAATGACGTTTAGGCAACAGTTCCCAGCGCGCTCCACCATCCATCACCACCGTCTCACCATCATATGCCACCGTCTTCATGTAAGCGCGCGATCCGACTGCGCCCAAGGCTCCTTGGAGGTGGAGGTGAGCAGTCCGCCCGGAGGGGAGCGCGTCTTAAGCGCTACTTAGACCGCAGCGAACCGGGGTATGAACACCGGCGCGGCGGCGTTGAGAAGCCAGGGCCTGACGCCGCTGGTGCCGCTGGTGCTGCTGGTGCTGCCGTTCCGCGCCGCCGGGTCCTTTCCAGCGTCAGCGCCTGTGCTGTCTGCGGCTGCACCGACAGCACATTCATTTCCTCGCGCGGTGACGGAACGTTGCTCAGACGGAAAGCTCGCTGAGCTGCCGCCGCTGCATTCGCCATTCGCACAGACCCTGCCGCTGCCGCCGCCGCTCGGCGCCGCACTGCAAACTGCACGGTGTCCCTCCGGTTGCACCTCCGCGCGGGCAGGATGCTGCCGAGGCTGCAGACTTGGCGGATGCTGCCGTTGCAGCTTTTCTTGTTGTTGTTGCTGCTGCTGCTGCTGCTGCTGTGTTTCCACGGATCCTACCACATCCTTTCCTTCCAGCTGCACCTCCACCTGCCCCTGCTGACCATCCCCGTCACCGTCCCATTCCTCTTCCTCATCGTCACCGTCCTCCGAGTCCTCCCCCATCGAGCTGTCACCCCGTGGCAATGACAGCGTTCCAAGAGGGTCGGAAGCGCTCACGGCCGGCCTGCCAGGCGGCAAGGCGGAGGCGGAGCCTGGGGCGGCAGCGGCGCGGTCGCGCCAGCCCTCCCTGGCGCCTTTCGCCAGCTTGGCGATTTGCTTGTAAGCCTCGTGGATGCCATTAAGCTCCAAAATGGCGACAGCGCTCACTCGCTTTTTGTAGCCGTACACACGGCCCAGGTGCTTGCGGCTAAGGGCGAAAAACGCCACAGTCTCCTGCTCTGAACACCTGGTGTGCGACCGCGTCAGGTCGCCGGTTCGAAGCCCATAGGGAACGTAAACAAAACAGCTGATTGCATGCGGTTTTACGTGAGTGGCAATGCAGTAGGTAACAATGCAGGTAAAACAGGGTCCTACACACAGCGGCGAATGTGCTATCGGACGCTGGTTGCGTATGGCAGCATGGACATGTGTGCAAAAGGGGACAAGGACGTGGCACAGTGGCAAAGCTGTCCTTCCCTTCCCCACCCAAAACACTGAACTTGGTACACCAACATAAACAACTGTGTGGCTGCATGCATGCATCTTACTGCCATTCATTCACCGCAATGCCAGCTCAGCTCAGCTCAACTCAACTCAACTCAACATTTTCCCCCACACGCACACACGCACACACACACACGCATACACGTACGTACATGTCCAATATGGCCTGCAACGTAGTGTCCAGTCCGCCCTCCACCGCGACCTCCTCGATGTTGGGCGCAATCACCACCACTCTCGCCCGCCGCGCCCGGACCGCCTTGTGCACCTCCCGGAGCCCCAGCACGTACCAGCGGTGGGCAGCCGCCTGCGGGGGGGGACGGCGGGAAGGGATGCAGGGATGTCACCACGGCGGGGTGGGGTGGGGTGGGGTGGGGTGGGGTGGGGTGGGGTGGGGTGGGGTGGGGTGGGGTGGGGTGGGGTGGGGTGGGGTGGGGTGGGGTGGGGTGGGGTGGGGTGGGGTGGGGTGGGGTGGGGTGGGGTGGG
>NW_003307568.1:25542-135828 GCF_000143455.1 Volvox carteri f. nagariensis | reverse complement strand
AGGGTTGGGTTGGGTTGGGTTGGGTTGTGGGTTGGGGTGGGGCATTGACGTGCCACATGACAAGAGTGCCCACATGCCTCCATGTCATGTCCCGTATCATGTCCCCACCTTAATGGCGTTCTTCGCCATGGCTCGCTCCTGGAAGCCACGGATGCGAGTCAGGGTGTCGAGCACAAGGGCATCCAGCTCCGGAACCAGCAGCTGCTGACACAGCCGGTGCGGCTGCTGCTGCTGCTTCTTCTGCTGCTGCAGCGCTGCCACAGGCCCCGGCCGAGAAACTCCGGCACAAGCGAGGTCCGCTACCGGCCGGGCGCCGCCAGGCGCCGCGACCGCTGGCAGCGCCGCGGCAGCTCCGCCATTATTGCTACAGCCGCCGCCGCGGGCTGAGGAGACGGCGGTGGCTGGTACGGAAGCCGCGCCAGCGCCTGGTCCGACACTGGCACCCGCCGCATCCCCCTCCTCCGCACCTTTGCCGCCGGCTGCTCCGCGCTCCAGCACGTGTCCCGGCTGTTGCGACTGCTGCGGCTGTAGCAGCGCATGAGACTGTGCTGGGGCCATCTGGCCGTCCTCGCCGGGCAGCGCCTGTCGCAGCAGCTGCCGGGCGGCTCGTGCTAGGTGCTTGCGGCTGGCTATGTGCTGCTGGAAGGTCATTTCACTGTTGCAGAGCACGCTGCATAGGGCGCAGGAGAAGGGCGATGCATCGGCGGCAGCGGCGGAGGCAGCTGCAGCGGCAGCGGCGCCGGTCGTAGCTGGGCCACCGGCGGCGGCGTCTTGCGGCGCGGCGTCTTGCGGAGCATAGCACTTCGCTGCAGCAGGCTGCGGCAGCACCCAGCCCCTGAGTATCCAAAAAACATGGTTAAAAAAGGGATTGTATACACACACACAGGCGGGGATGCAAGGGGATCATACATATGTGTGTATAAGATGTACATACATACAGATGAAGGCGGACAGGTAGGCGCGAGGGGAACGTAAGCTTCTGTTCACAATTACTGGAACTGTATGCATAACCCAGGGACGGCATTCTAATGGAACACCCCCAAGCCGCAGCGGACAGCGTCGTGACTCCGCATGACGGAGCACGGCGACTACGGCGCCCGTCGGATGCCCAGCAGTGTCGTACTCCCACGCCCGCCTGGCCTGGCTATCCTGGCTATCCCTTCAAGCACCCCGCCCCTTGCTGCACCCCCCATCGCTCACGCGGCTGTGGCGCGCGTGATGTGCTTTCGGCTGGCACAGTGCTGCTCGAACGTCCAGCGGCTGTTGCAGTGAACCTGGCATAGCCCGCACTTGAACTCCAGGGGCAGCTGCTGCGGCTCCGGAGGTTGGGGGCGTGGAGCCTGCGACTGAGGCTGTACGGCGTCACTCGCCTGATCTTGGGCCGCAGAGGCCGCCGCTGCGGTCTCTGTACCGCTGCCACATTCCCCAGCTGGGCCCCGCGGCTTGTCCAGGTAGGACACCGCCACTGACCCGCCATGGCTTCGTGTCGGCGCCGACGGCGCCCTCGTCGCCACCGCCGTCGCCGCAGGCGACGGCGAAGATAATGACTGTACGGCGTCGCCGTGCTGATGTGCAGCGCCTGGCGGCGGCGGCGCCGCCGCCGCCGTCGCTTGCTGCTGCGGTCCACGCTCTGCCGTCGCGGAATGTGACTGAGTCCGTGCAGCTGCGAGCCCAGCGATCAGCGGCCGAGACCAGGAGTTGACGGGAGCCTTTTGCTCCGCCGGAGCCGCTTCACCGGGGCTTTGCGCTTTAGGAGACGTGCCGCTAGCGGACGCCGCCGCCGGCAGCTCACGTGCTGCCAGGTGTCTGGACTGAGGGGCCCCGGAGGCGGCGGGGGCCGGGGCCGGAGCCTGAGCTGCTCGGTACGATGAAGGCGGCGGAGCCGCGCCCGTGGCCGTGCTAAGGGCGGCACGTATGGTCGTACACGTTTCTGGGACCGGTGACCGCCCTCTGCCGCCTGCAGTAGCACCCGGCGGAGGTGCAGAGGCTGCTACAGCCGCCGCTGCGCCAGCGGAGCTGCGGGTTGAGGCCGAAGCCGTCGCAGCGTTAGCGGATGCACGAGAAGACGAATGTTGGTGCGCGGCGGGGCCGCCGGCGGCTCCGGGGGTTGAGGTCCCGGCAGGCGGTCCACACACAACCCCCGCCCTGGTCAGTAACTGCACAAGAGGCTTCGCGGCAGCGTGCCTGACGGCGGCTGGACGCTGATCCTGTTGCGGTGCAGCGGATGCGGCGGCGGCGCTCGCGGCCGTGGCGGGGTTGTTGCTGTTGGTTGAAGCCGCAGGCTGTCGTACGTGTTGCTGCTGCTGCTGCCGTTGCTGTTGAGCTTGTTGTCGCGGTGGGCCCGCTGGCGCTGTCGTCGTCGTCGGCGGCGGATTATTGGTGCTTGGCGCCAGGTCGCCAGGTGCCGCCCTGCGCAAAATTTTTATGACTCCCGGAGACGCGGGAGGGTTGCCGATAGCGGCGCCAGCGGCGGAGGCTGTGGCGGCAGCAGCTTTAGCTTGACCTGATCCCGGCCGCGTTCCAGACCTCGGCCTCCCTGCCGCGGCCTTATTTGGAGCCGTCGCTGGTCCACTGCCGCCGGCGCCGCCGCCGCCGCCGGCCGCTGTAGCCGCCGCCGCCGTAGACGCATAGTAGAACGAGAGCTGCTGCTGTTGCTGTTGCTGCATCAATTGCTGTTGCTGTTTGAACAGCTCTGTCAACTTAGGCAGCTTGAGGGAGGCCATCCAGCCGGACAAGACGTCCACTTTCACGGCCTGAGAGACGTCCTGCAAGTCCTCGTCGTCCTCGTTGTCGTCGTCGCCACCACCGGCGGCACGGGACCCGCCAAACAGCATGGACGATGTCCAGGGCCGGACTGGGGACTGGGGATTTGCTGACGGCAGTACGGGCTTTGCGGCAGCGGCGACAGCGGAAGATGGAGATGGCAGCGCCGTCGCGACGGGCGCCATGGCACCGGCACCGCCAGCCCCAGACACGCCTTGTGCAGATGGCACCACCGCCGCAGCGGCAGCCATTGTTGACGCAGGTTTATGGCCCTGCCCTGGCGCACTGCCGCCGCCGCCGCCGCCGCGGCCGCCATCCGTCGCTGCAGTCGCTGCGCCCGCGGCAAAAATCGCGCCGCCGGCGGCCTCCGTCACGGCTGCGGAGTGCGGTGCTTGAGATTGTGCTTGTGCCCGCATCTGTGCTTGCATCTGCGCTTGCGCCTGCTGCACCTTCGCCTGCACATCGCGGCGCTGCAGTATCAGCGCTGCCGCCGCTGTCGCTGCTTCCGGACTAAGCTGCCCCTCCTCGTCGTCATCCTCCTCCTCAGCCGCCGCTGCTGGCGCCAGCGCCGCCGCAGCGCTCGCAAAGACCGCAGCTGCCGCCGCAGCTGCAGCCGTGGACGGCGCTAGCAGGGCCGAGCGCGCCACCGGCAGCCCCATCAGCGTGGTAGCACCAGGCCCCGTAAACGTTCCTGCGGCCGTGGACGCCGCGCCGGACGGGGCCGGGCCCACGGCCTTAGAGCCCGCTTTTGCCGGTTCCAGGGCCGGCGGGGGCGCCCCCGCCGCCGCCGGGGCGGCGGCGGAAGGCACAAAAGGGTGGCTGACGGGCATGCCCCACATGCCGCCAGCTGATAGGCCCTTAATGGTGGATGCAAAGAGCGGCAGCGCGGCCGCCTGAGGCCCGCTGACCTTGCCCTGCCACTTGGAAATCGTGTCCGTCCAACCCTTCAGAACTGCAGGTGAGTGCGGGAGGGTGTGTGCCACACGATGACGGGATAGCCAGGAAGTGCCAGCTTCAGCGCGCGCAGGGGGTTAAGACGAGCCACATGGGGAAGATGGGGTTCACACGCACAGGCCGGAGGAGCCATGCTAGCCTGAATCGTGCAGGAGGCACGTGACATCAGGCGCGCATTACTGCTCCGCGCGGCTTCTCCTCTTTTTCCAACGCCGAGGGGGGTTAAGGCGAACCACAGACGGGTGATGCTGATACCTGGGATGGACCCCCGAGGGGGAATCGTTGACTTATATGCAAGGAGCCGCAAAGAGAACCAACTACCGACACGTCCACGACACAAACTGCCACTGCCCGGAGTCCAGAGCGCTGATGCTAGATCCATAATCCATAGTCCACGATCCATGATCCACGATCCAGGTGGAACGCTGATGCGAGTGAGGGATATTGCGGTCCGTACACGGCCAGGCGCCCCGCGCGGCGGGACACTTCAGGGATTACAGACAACTCGGAACCTGGAAGCGCCCATGGAAGCGCCTCCCACAGCCCACAACATTTCTTTCATACAGCCCCACCAGCCCCCGACCCCCCTTCATCTCGACTGCCAACTCACCACCGCCCACGGACGAATCGTCACCATCCTCGTCGCTGCTGTGGCCAGTGGGCTCTAGGAGACCTGCTGCGGGCTGCAGCGGCCGTCCGCCTGCACCAGCCCCAGCCCCAGCCGGGGACGCCACGGGCGCGGCCGGTGCTGCTGCTGCTGCTGCTGCCGCCTTCCGTCCAGCGCTGGCCGCCTCCATCACCTTGCCACCAGCGCGACTCGGCCCCGCGTCCGCAGCTGCCGCACCACCGCCACTCACAGGTGTTTTTAACTCGCTAACACCCTTTGCCGCACCTTTTACTGCCCCTGCCTGCCCAAACCCAGGCAGGGTGGCGCCTCCAAGCCGGGCCCATGCAGCCGTCGCACCGCCGAACAGACCCATGGTTCCGCCCGAGCCTGGGGCCCCTTCCTCGTCTGACGCGTCGCTGCTAGAAGCCAACCATGCGGGCATGGAGGATCGGACTGCTGGCGCGGGCTGGGTATCCGTTAAGCGAGCCTCAGCTTGCTCAGCAGCGGCGCCGGATTGCCGCAGCGCCGCTGCTGCTGCTGTTGGGCCACGTCCAGCGCTGGCCGCCTCCATCACCTTGCCACCAGCGCGACTCGGCCCCGCGTCCGCAGCTGCCCGCTTCCACCGCCACTCACAGTTTTTTTAGGCGCTAACTGCCCTTTGCCGCACCTTTTACTGCCCCTGCCTGCCCAAACCCAGGCAGGGTGGCGCCTCCAAGCCGGGCCCATGCAGCCGTCGCACCGCCGAACAGACCCATGGTTCCGCCCGAGCCTGGGGCCCCTTCCTCGTCTGACGCGTCGCTGCTAGAAGCCAACCATGCGGGCATGGAGGATCGGACTGCTGGCGCGGGCTGGGTATCCGTTAAGCGAGCCTCAGCTTGCTCAGCAGCGGCGCCGGATTGCCGCAGGCCGCTGCTGCTGCTGTTGGGCCACTACCGACCTCTTCCGTCACTTTGCTGTCTTCAAGGCTCTGCGCCGTGCCCACAGCTGCTGCGCTTCCGCCTCGATTGGCAGTTTTTTTGGGCGCATTGCTGCCCTTTGCCGCACCTTTTACTGCCCCTGCCTGCCCAAACCCAGGCAGGGTGGCGCCTCCAAGCCGGGCCCATGCAGCCGCCGCACCGCCGAACAGAGCCGCGCCTTGGCCCCCTTCCTCGTCCTCCTCATCCGACATGTCGCTGCTAGAAGCCAACCATGCGGGCAGGGAGGAACGGGCTGCCGTTGCGAGCTGGGCATCGGCTGGGGGAGCCGCAGCCTGTCCTGCGGAAGAGAGCTCCGGTTGCACCTTCACCCCTTGCGCATGTTGTTGTTGCTGAGGCAACTGCGGCTGCGGCGGCTCTGCCCTAAAGGCGGTGCTGACGCCGGACTTTCCGACGGCCGCCGCGTCGCCAATGGAGCTAGTCGAGGCTGCGCTGCCAGCCGCGGGCTTCCCTTTCAGCTGCGTGCACGCTGCGTTGACGGCAGCGGCGCTAAAGGCAGTCGCCGGAGCGGCAGCTGAAGCTGTATCGGATGCAGTGTCAGCCACTCTTGGCAGCTCCACTGTGGCGCTATCGGCTCTACTCACGAGGCTGGTGGCGGCGGGCGTCGGCGCAGCCAGGGTCGGGTCTTCTAGCGGCCGGGGCCCGGAAGACGAGCCTCCGGATGAAGTTCCCTCGGGCGGGCTGGTTTCGGAGTCGTGTGGCTTACGTGACAGCCGCAGCTCGTCGGCCCGACGGTGCATGACTTCCTGGACGCCCCCAGCAACTGCAGAGCGGAGCAAACAGCCCAGATGGGGGCGCAAGAGGCAGGTGTGCAGATGTGTGGATGGCAGCCATTGCCACTGCCACTGCCACTGCCACTGCCACAGCCGCAGCCGCAAGCCGCAGCCACAGCCGCAGCCACAGCCGCAGCCGCAGCCGCAGCCGCAGCCGCAGCTGCCGGCGCACCGTAGATAGTGGCACTAGTGGCAATTTGTTTATCCAACATATGCATCATCACCAGCATCATCGTCGGCCGCGGTAGCGGCAGCGGCGGGTACGTCGGAAAAGAACATAGCTTCATGTCGCACAGGCCTCGCCATGTATGAAGGGTCTTCCTCAACAAGGCAAGGGGTAGCATGGCGGTGTGTGCAGCGGTTTTGGTGTGACAGCGGCGGTGTCACGGCACGATCGGGGTATTGGGTTCGCATGGTGGGCCGCGGCATGGTCGAGTCACGGAGGCAAGTGCTTAGCCCTCCATGCCACAGATCAACGAGATCGAAACAGGGCGATGTGGCCAGCGTCGCTGTCCTCATACCTTCACAGCCACTGTCGCCGCTGGTGCTCCCTCCCTCACCTCCACAGCTCCCGCCGCCTCCGCCACCAGCGCCGTCAGCCGCCTCCGCCAATTTGCCGTCAGCCCGCCGGGCGCGCGCCGCGGCCGCGGCTTCCAGCTCCGCCGGCAGCTGGTCCAGCTGCACGTGCGCCGCCAGCTCCGCGTTGCTGGGCTCTCCCTGACGGTGTACGGCAGAGTGATGCTTCAGCTTATCTACGTAAGCCATCCTGCGCCGTACTAATGTCCGATGCAGCGACTCAAGGTGTGGCCGCGCCTTAGCCAGCGCAAGCATGAGCAACTGGGGCCGCAAGCTTGGTGGCAGGGTGCTGGCAGAGGCGGCGATTTCGCGCGCGGTCGCTGAGGTCGGCGGCGGAGGCAGCGGCCCAGCCGCTGCCGCGCCGTCCATGGCCGTGCTGGGCATGGCCCCGGGCGCTGCAGCTGCGGCTCTCTTTGACTCGTGACTAGCATCGCCAGAGTTAGTAGCAGCTTCCGGCCCTGCCCTACCACCGTCAGTACTTTCATCTTGCATGCGCCGCAGCTCCGCCTTCATGGCGTCGTACACTTCCACCACGGATAAGTACGACTGCCGTGCTTGATGGTACGCCGCCGCTGCTGCTGCGAGTGTACGGTTGGCGCGATGCTGCAAAATGAGCGTTTTGGCGCGTGTGGGCCGCTTCTTCCGCGGCGGTGCCACGGTGCCGGCGGCGGTCAGTACCCGGCGTGTGCCGGGCTTCATGGCGGCAGCGGCGCCGCTTCCGGCCGCAGCGTGTTGAAGCTGCGGGTGCTGCGGGTGCTGCGGGTGCTGCGGGTGCTGCTGCTTCAAGGCCGGCGCTTTCATGACGACCCGGAGTGCATTGCTGACGCGAACTTGCATAGAAGTGCCGCGTCCCGCAGGGATGGCGGAGCCGCGGGCCGGTGTGGTCGCGACGTGACCTCCGGTGCCCGGCACAGCAGCGTCCAGAAGCTCCGCCAAGGTGACGACGCGCTTGCTGGGCTTGGCGGATGTGGCGCCGGCTGGGGTAGGAGTACGGGCGCGTAAGGAAGCCGCAGCAGCGGGTGGAGCCGGTCCTCCCGCCACCCCAGGCGCTTTGGCTGGCTCTGCAGCGCTGCGCCATGCTCGGCGAGAGCCAATCGTGGACCAGCCGGCGCTTAGAGCTTCTGGGCAGGAGGGCAGCGCAGCAGCGGGAGCCATCGCTTCATCACGAGCAGGAGCACGGGCAACAGCAGCAGAGTCAACGGCGGTGGTGGCGTTGACGGTGCTTACTCCAGCGGCGCTGTCACTGACCGGTGCTGCCGATTGCGGCGGCGCCGGTGCCACTGGGCGACTGCCGTTTGGCGGGGACGTCTGCCACCGCAAGCGCCCAGCGGCCCAGGCGTTGGCAGCCATCGAAGGCAGCGATGAACCAGCCGTGGCAGCAGCAGCTGCAGCAAGTGCTGCTCCTATTCCGCCGGAATTGCTCGCCTGCATCTGGTTCGGGCGAATAAACCCCTGGGCGGGAAAACTCGAACAGGGAGGGGCCACCGGCCCGGCAGACGCGACAGCTACCGCTGCCCCGGACGGCCCGGCGGCACTGACACTGACACTGGCACTGGCACTGGCACTGCCGCCCAGCCAATTTTGCTGGGCGCTAATGCTGCCCGAGCCTTGCACCGTCGTTGGCCCACTCCTAGCAGGCCAAGGTTGCGATATGGGAAGTGGCTGCTGCTGTTGCTGTTGTTGCTGTGCGGCATGGTAGGTGGCATGCGCCTGCAGGCTTGGAAAGAGCTCAGATTGGATTGGCTGGCGCTGGTGTTGATGCTGCAGCTGCTCCTCCTGCTGCTGCTGCCGCCTGAACTGCAGGTACTTGGCGTCCTCGCTGTTGATGCCGTCATGCGCGGCCGCCAGGTGCTGCGCCAGCTGGGTATAGGTGGCGAAGGCCTTGCCACACGCGCGGCAGCGTACCTTACCTGTGGCCGGATCAAAGGCACTGCGACGCGCCTGCGCCAGCAGCCGCTGCTGCAGCCCAACGGTGGCGGCAGCGGACGGTTCGGTACCAGTGGCGGCGCCGCCATCGACCAGCAGGCGGTCGCCGCAGGCCGCGTGTGGCTCCTGTTGCTCAGCCGGAGGCGGCTGGGAGCCATGAGCAGGACGGGCGCTAGGCCCCCTGCTGCCCCAGGCTGAGTCCGTTGCGGACGTTGATGCGCTAGGACAGCCGCCCAGAGACGGTTCCGCAGTTGCCGCTGTTGGTGCTTCTGTAAGAGCAGTAGGATGTCGTGACGGGGGGGACGAGTGTCGCTGTTGCCGCGGCTGCGGTGGCCCAGGCTGCTGCTGCTGCTGCTGCGACTGCGGTTGCCCAGGCAAATTACTGAGTCGATGTACTGCTGCAGGTCGTGCCATTACGCGATGGGCGTGGGGGCCATACAAATGCATTTTAGCTCCAGGGTTTTGTTGCATGGTCGGAGGTGCGGGTGGTCGTGCTGAATCGGATGACGCCTTTGGAGGAGCCCTGGCGGGAAGTGGGTTTCCTCCCGGCCGTCCCAGAGAACTAGGTGGAGTCGGGGAATGGGCTGAATGTCGCGACCCAGATCGCTGGCTCCATGCACCGGCGTCGCCAGTGTCACCTGACGACATCGATTGCTGCCGAGGAGCAGGCCGGGAGTCTGTCCGAGAACGCGCTGGTCGAGCAGAAATGGTTTGCCAGGGACCGCCGTCATCAAAGTCTTGATGGGAATAAATGGCCTCCATACGTGCTCCTGGTGTTTCGCCGTTGCTGCGCGATGGCCAAGCGGAAATTCCAGTCCGCGGTGGACGATGAAGCTGACTTCGCTGCTCCATATCCACAAACGGGTATTCGAGCCAGGATTGAGCACTGATGAGCGTTATGCGCCGTCTCCAACTGCAATCTCGAGCAGATCCCGTCTACGACCACCGACATTCGTCATAAGGAACAGCCACCTATGGGGCTGCACCTGCAAAGGCATCCTCTTTATGTTTGTTCCGATGGACCGATACTCTAGTAATCAGTCGGTCTGGGTTATGAGCTGCTGTGGAAGGTTAGGGTTAGGAAATATCTCCTCGCCGCAAAAACTCCTACGCCTCAAAATGGAAAACAGTTTGTTACATTATACACAATTTCCCTACTGGTTAACACCACATTGGTGCTAACACCACTCCGCCTCAACTCCATGTGTCGTAACTGGACAGGTAAATACACAAAATATGTCCTTTGCTCGTTTCTGAGGTTTCCTGTGTGGACGAGCTGTGGTAATTTGGTCTAAAGCAACTACTGATTAGACATCTGTGTATGTGTCAAAAGGCCAGCGGCTGACTCGAGGCATGGGCGTTCCCTCGAACGGATGAGAATGGCGCACACCAACGAAGTCGTTCGTTTTGCACAGTTACAGGTCTGATTTCAAAGAATCATCTTCCGCTGGCCTTCCTCACAGCCTTAAAGTTCTTGATCGCTTAATTCGCGCCTTCACCCTCCCAGAGCGTTGTCGATGTGACCTTTCTGTCGGAGCTGTCCGAGTTCAAGCTTAACGTGTGGAAATTGTCAGAGGACCCAGTAGAAATCGTTGGTGAGCAGCGACAGGGCTCCAAATCCCTTAAAAGCGCTCGACTTCCCTTCCTGGACACGACCGCGCAGCTTCGCTCCCTCAGTCCATGCCCAGTCTTCGCCCCTCTCTCAGTCCATGCCACTGACTACATCCCCTCTCCCTGTCCTCATGAACTCTAACCCACCTGAAGCCTACCTGTCCCCAATCCTGCACTTGTGCGCATGTAGGACTTGGATCTCAAATGGATCAATTTCTAAAGAAAAACGTGTGTGATCGCATATGCCGTAGTCCTTTACCTTGCGTCACCCGACCCGCATCCTAAGATCTATATCCTTACATGCCGCACACGCACCGCACCGAACGCAGGTTATTTCAGTCCCAACCGATATGACAGCGTGCCGGCCCGGCTTCAGCTGGATGTGTCCAGTCTGCGCCCCAGCGCCACCTCCAGGCTGGTAAGGTACACATTGGTGGGCTCGATAAGTCAACTATGAACCAAACAAACAAACAGACAAAACACCAGCCAAGGGCCCTAACGTTCCCAACCACCCTCCCCGACGCCTCTGCCCCAACCCTAACCCCTACCGATCACCTGTGCAGCTATGTAGCCACCTAATTCCTTGACCCAAAGTACCCAACTCAACGATATAAACTACCAACTACCGGGACCAACCCATTAACCGGAACGGAACCAACCACCGGAACGGACCCCTGGTTCCATGCCCAGGACTGTCACGCGGCCCCGGGGCAGCTGCTGCTGTTCAACACCATTGAGGGCTTCAGGGGCAGCGACAAGCAGAGCCTTATGCGCCAGGTGGGGGGAGGGGGAAGGGAGGGGAGTGGGGAGGAAGCAGAAGAGGGGAAGGGGGGGAGTGGGGAGGAAGCGGAAGAGGGGAAGGGGGTAAAGACGAACCACGAACGAGTGGTTGTGAAGAAGGGGTGGGATGGGACGGAAGGTGATGGAAAGGAGGAGTGTATTAAGGGAGGAGGGTTTAAGTACGGCAAGAGGATGTGGACTGAACCAAACAGGATGAGGACCAGGCGGGTGGAGGGGGGGACTCGGGGAGGTTATGTCGGAGCTAGTGGGCAAGGCGGCGGGGCTGTAAGGCGGGGTGGGTGTCCATTGGCGAGTTTGAAAGTTGACTGAGTTCACGGGGTATAGAAACGTAGGCTTGGGGGCTATGCGCTGCGTCCAGGGGGTTCTGCGGCGTCTCCTCTCTTAACTCATATGGCCACATGCACCCCTCTCCTCCAGCTCCCCCCCCCCCCCGCCCCGATCTCTTCCCCCGCCCTGCCCCGCACCCCCCCCGGTGGCCAGGTGTCGGGGCAAATCTGGTCCGACATCCTGTGCGGCGCAGCGGAGGCTGAGCCCTGGAGGTTGTGTCGCTTCCTGCTGCTCATGCACGGAGATCTCAAGCACTATAAGTTCCATTACTGGTACGGCTGGGGGGCCCTCTGGGGGGAGCGGCGCTGCGGCAAACCTACATATTGCTCAATAATCCCTCAGCTCTTCCCCTTTTTGACGCCCTTTGGTGGGTCCCTGTGGATTGCCTACTGCTGCTGCTGCTGCTGCTGCTGCTGCCGCACCTGCTGCCGCTAATCCTGATGTTTCAGGTTTGCCTTCCCCGCTTTGAAGCCGCCCGCGCCCTTCACTCTGGCTGCCCCGCCCGCCCCGCTGGCGTCCGCCCTGCCGCCCACGGCTATCGAGCTGGTGAGAAGATATAGCAGCACTGCCCACGCAACAACCCCCCCGCCGACCCGCTGTGTGTTGCTTTCCTCAGCTGAGCTACCTTTGTTGCATGCATGCCCGGGGTTGTTTACATCCTGACATGCCGGCTGCGACGCCTACTTCCCAGGTCCCTTCCCAAGTCCCGGCCCTTTGTCGTACCCTGCCGTAACTCCACCTGTGGAGTCCCCTTCTGGATTTCCCCGCTCTACGACCCCCGGATCACTGCCCACACGAGGGACCTGCCCTGGGCCTACCTGCAGAATAACGGCGAACACCAACCCCCGCCCGTATATCCCCCCCCGCACTCTCCCCAACCTGCGCCCTGCTTGCCCTCTTCCCTCCCGCCTCTTCCCGCACGCACACTCCCCACTCCCCACAACACCTCCTTTACAAATTACGACTGGGTAGTTATTTCTTACATACTTCTGGCGTATCAGTCTATCCTTGGCGCATCAGCTTCACTCGTTCCTGCTTCGTCTTCCCGACTCTTCCCCCTCTTATACCTAAACCATGCGAGCTCAAGGTCTCCGCGGCTTGCGCGGCCTGGCGCCTAGCACCTGCTGCTGCTGCAAACTCCCCCTCATCCACCGCCGCCACCGCCTCCGCTGGCGCTGTCGGTGCCGCCCCAGTCAGCAACAGCGTCTCCGAGGTCCTCGCCCGCAGTGGCCCGGCCTTCTGGCTGCTGTCCAGTCCCGAACACGACCTCTCCAGGGACGTGCTCACACACGGCCTCAACGAATGGGGGAAGCTGGTGCAGCCGGGGGAGGGTGCCGGCAGTGATGGTGCTGGGGGAGGAGAGAGCCCGAAGAGGCGGCATGTGGTGTTGGTGTTTTCCGACGGCAGCCACCAGGCGGAGTATCCGGGCTGGCAGCTGAGGAACGTGTTGCTGATGGCGGCGGTGCGGTGGAGGGTGCGGGAGCTCAGAGTGAGAGGAAGGGGGAGGCGAGGGAGGGGGGGGAGGCGAGGGAGGGGGGAGGCGAGGGAGGGGGGCCAGGAGGGCAACAGTGGGAGAGCGAGGGGGTGGGGTGGGCGGGCGGAGAGGGGGGAGCAACGTGGTGACTTCGTTAGGATCTGGAGGCGCTGCGCCCGTGGGGAGCAGCACGGGGGTTTGGAGGCCGGATCGGGCTGTGGGGGCGCACTGGGGGCGGTGGGATGGGGAGGAGGTCGGAAAAGACTAGGAGGGAGCCGACCGAAGTCGGAAGTTCGAAATCCTAGGACTCGCATCCTACTGAGGCGATGATCCATACACCTTACCCGTGTCGGATGTGGTGATGGTTTTAAATCCTGAGGCGCGGCGCCCACCGTCAGACGCCGCAAGTCGCACATCAAAACCAAATACCTCCCACCCCTTGGGCCGCAGGTGTTGTGTTTGCGGGAGAGCAGTCGTGGCGGCGGCCGCTTGGATCCACAGCGCACCGTGATTCTCGATGTACGGCTGCCGGACATTGACACACGCAGCTGGCCACCGCCGCCGCCGCCGCCGGCTGCGGCCGTGGCTGTGGCTGCGGAGGGCGAGACGGGGAGGGCGCCCAATGCTGAGGCCGAGGCCGCCGCCTCTACTACCGCCACGGCCACCACGTCATCATCGCCCTGCGACGTCGCTACTGGTCGCTGCCCGGAGGCGGTGGGGTGGGAGGCTAATGCTCAGGGCAAGTTGCTTCCCAGGTGGGCTTGGGTTTGAAGGGCTGGCGACACGGGACGTGAGTGGGGGTGAGTAGGGGGAAGGGCGCAGGCCTGGCGGCCCGGCCCGGCCGGGGTGATGTACACGCAGGCGGCAAAGCATGACCGCCTCGGCTGTTAACTTATCACGTTCAACCCCCCCCCCCAGGTCACAGTCGTCACAGTCGCCACGGACGCCTTTCGGTCAGTTTTTACGTTTGCTACTCTCTTGCCCTGGCAGCAGCTTCAATCGTGTGTGGTTCGTCTTTTCCCCCCCCCCCACGCATGAACCTACTCACTCAACCATTTACCTGCTCACACCGACCCTGCCCACGTAGGGACGTACCAGCCTCCTACCCTCGCTTTCCCGACATCCCCTCGCATGAAACCCCTATCCCCCTCGGCCTGCCCCATCCCTTGCCGTCCCATCCCTAAACCAGGTTCCTTGACCTAGGCCCTCACATGCGGCCGGAGGCACAGGCGGAGCAGGCAGTGGATCTCAACTTACGGCTGATGAGGTGGAGGGCGGTTCCGGAGCTGGAGGTCGGGACAATGGCGACAACAAAGTGCCTGTTGCTGGGTGCGTGGGGATGAGGTTGGGTCGCGGCTGGGATATTGGTGGAGAGGGTTTGGGGGCTTGCCGCTCTGCCTCCCCCTCCGCCTGGCCCGAAGGCACGAATCCTGGCTCGCTTACCTCGCTTACCATATCCCACATCCACCCACGGCGGCCCCTTCGCACTACCCCTTCCCGCCCCGCCCCGCCCCGCCCGGGGGACAACCTGCAGGTGCGGGCACGCTGGGCTGTGCCGTCGCGCGCACCCTTCAGGGCTGGGGTGTACGGCACATCACCCTGGTGGATAGCGGCCGGGTGGCCTTCTCCAACCCTGTACGACAATCCTTATTTAACTTTGAGGACTGCCTGGGGGGTGGCAGGTGCGGACCGGTGTACCTGTACTGCTGCTGCCGCTGCTGCTGCAACCGTTGCATCGGCTGCATGTACCCTTACAACCCTCCATGTCTGTCTGTCTGTCTGTCTGTTTGTATGTCTGCCTGTTTGTATGTATGTATACGTGCATATTCAGGCCCAAGGCTGAGGCGGCTGCGGAGGCTCTCTGCCGCATCTTCCCCTCCGCAGTGACTCGGGGGGTGCAGCTGTCCATTCCCATGCCGGGACATCCACCGGCGGACCCGGCGGAGGAGCAGGCCCTGCAGCAGGTGAGGTGTGCAGGAGGGTGGCAGAGAGGCGGAGGAGGGGGGGAGGGACTTGCAAGCGGGTAAGTACTTTAAAGGAAAGACGACGGCCTAGGTACGCCAAGCAGGGCCGCCGGGGTGTGTGTTGTTGGCGACTTGGTGATGGATGGGCGTTTTCTGAGCTGCTGCGATGCAGTGTTGTCGACTGTTGAGAGGACATGCGGGTTGGAGGGATGTGGAGGGATGTGGAACCTGTCGGTGCTGTTCTGGGGCTTTGGGGTGTGATGATGGGAAGGCCGCGGGGAGGTGGTCACGGAGCGTGGCAGACGTTATTGGGAGAGGCGTGTGTGCCAAGGTTTCTTCGCGGTGGTGGTAACCAATCGTACACTACAACGCGTCGTCACTAAAACGCGTGCTTGTTATGGCACCCCAATTATTTTTATGAGTAGAAGCTCCATCGTTCTCCTCATGGGAAACCTCCACCACCACCACGTCTGCTCTGCTACCTCCACAACCCACCACCGCCACTACTACTAGTTCTACTGCCACCGCCTTCCCAACCACCGCCAGGCCACCCAACAACTGGACGATCTGGTTTCGGAGCATGACGCTGTGTTCCTGCTGACCGATACCCGAGAGTCCCGCTGGCTGCCTGCGCTGCTAGCCGCAGCCCGCCGCCGCATCGCCATCACCGCCGCCGTCGGCTTCGACTCCTTCCTCGTCATGCGCCACGGCGCGCCGCCAGGCGCCGCCAACGCACCGGCGGCCTCCGCCGGCGGCCAGCGGCGCCTGGGTTGCTACTTCTGCAACGACGTGTTCGCTCCGGCCAACAGCACGAGGGACCGGTCGTTGGATCAGCAATGTACGGTGGCTCGGCCGGGGCTGGCGCCGGTGGCGGGGGCGCTGGCGGTGGAGCTGCTGGCTGCGCTGGTGCAGCGGGGTTACGCGGGGGAGGCGGCTCTGTGTGCTCCGCCGCCCAGCCTAGCCGGAATGCAACCAGGTGCGTGCGCTTGCGCGTGTGATTATGAGAGGTGTGGGTCGAGACCAGCTTCATCTACGCACCATCCACCCCACGTACAGGGCGCAACCTTGATACCACTAAGTCGACCGCGCAGCCACCTTTTTTTCCAATTTTTCTCCTTTTCGATACCCAAGCACATTTACAGAACACCCGCTCCTCCGTACGCGTCCGTACGTTTCCGTACGATCGCGCAGATGCCTCCGCCCCGCTGGGTCCCGCGGCCCACATGGTCCGGGGGCAGCTGTCCGCCTTCAGCCAGGTGCTCATGGAGGGTTGGGCATTCGGACAGTGCACCGCATGCAGCGCCGCCGTGGTGGAGGCGTACCTGGCCCGCGGCTGGGGGCTGGTGCGGGAGGCGCTGCAGTCACCGGCGGCGCTGGAGGCGTTGACGGGCCTGTCGGAGCTGCATGCCGCCGCGGCGGCGGCGATGATGGAGGAGGAAGAAGTGGAGGAGGAGGACGAGGAAGCGGGAGAGGAGGAGGGAAAGGAAGAGCGGGAAAGGGGGGAGGGGAAAGGAAGAGAGGTTGGTGGGGAGGAGGCGAAAAGGGGGGAGGGGAAGGAGGAAGAGGACGAAGATGACTGGACGGAATTGTAATAGCAGGCCGCCGGCAACCTGCGTGTGTGTGTGTGTGTGGTGCCTGTGCAGGTCGTTGACCGCTGGGTATTGCGGGTTACGTTTTATGGGGAGGCCAGGGTGTTAGTCCAGTTGATACTTCTTGAATGCTGAAAATACAGAGGCGGAGGGAGGAGGGCAAGGAAGCTGGCGGAGAGGCCCAGCCCCAAGGTTAGAAAATTGCTGCACAAGGCCCCGGGGGGAGAGGTCACGTAGAGGCCTCTTTGACCGCGTATCGTGTATTCACTGGGGAAGGGGGGGTTCAGGGCGTTAAGGGTTGCGGCGGTCGGTGGTTGGGGTAACTGTGGGTTTGTTGGGTTATGAAAGCGATACGCCACCAGGCCATCTTTGGTAAATCCCTTTCCGACACGGGAGATAGGGTCACAACTCCCAAGGTGATGATGCAAAGTGCAAAGAATCAGCTGCCGACCCCGCCTGCGGGAGGGAGGGGCTGAACAGGCGTCGCCCTGGGGGCTGGCCCTCCGCACGTTCGGCCAGGTCAACAGCTCCGGATCTTTGGGTAGGGTCGGGCCAGCTCAGCGGCAAGGGGCCCGGGCAGTACATCAGGGCCGTGATCGCGGTTTGGACTGATGACGAGCTGGGTGGCGCTTGCGAGCCCCCGTTGGGAAGGCGGCTGCAATGATGTCTCCATGACAGGGTTTGCCGTCTGCCTTTGATGCGGGAACCATGTGTATAAGGAAGGAAGGTTGAACTAACGCCGTCCAGAAACCCGCACGCAAGGGAGGTTTCAAAGTCCAATGCACGGTCCGTTGTGGCTCGATGGCCCTACCTTGGGGTAATGCCTCGGGGTCTGGGGCTCTCGCTGTAATACCTACTGCTACTACAAGGGGAACCCGAGACTTGCTTGCTTGCTTGCTTGTCTGCCAGCTTGCTTTTTAAAAATGAACACTTGCTTCGCGACGTGAGTTAGTCGGCAAAGTCCCATGTAGTGCTCATGTAGGTGGCATGAGGACACAAGCCGCATGCGAATGGGTAAGCCCCCGGTCTTGTCACGGTTCGATGCTAGCTGGGAGCGGGAAAGGGCGGTTATAGAGATCGATGTAATAGAACCCGGATAAACCGAGGCAAGAAAGAGCAGTATTAAAATCGAGCCATGGTTCGATATACGTTCTGTGCATTAGAGCTGATTGCACTTCTCAAGGGACTGACCCGAGGGACACCATCCCCGATACATGGATTTCTCCGCCTGCGCCGAAGAGTTTCATGGGATGCTAATTATTTGTATAAATGATATGCGCTTCAAGAAGCGTGCTTTACATTTTCAAATTGGTATGACCAGTCTGAGGGGTAAGGGCATTGTCCCAAAGCTTCCATAACTGAGCTCTAAATAAATAATGTAAAACGCAACATGAATAATTATAAAATTTGTACTCGGTTCAGGCCAAGTAAAGCTTTTTGACAATGGAAGGTCCGCACAGCGTTGGGCCCTTTTGCGTCGGAGATCTTGCAAGATGAGAACTTATTGTCTCACGCAACATTGTTGTGACAGGCTTGAAGTATTACTTTACGTCTTCAGACCTCACAACCTTTCCACCGCTTCAAAAATGGCCCTGCGCGCTACTCTTGCCAAGCCGGCTGTGCGCCCTCAGGTTGCACGGGCCTCCGTCAAGCCGGTGGCTGCCCTGAAGCCCGCTCACGCCAAGCTGGCCCTTGCCGGTGTTGCCTCTCTGGCGATGCTGGCGTCGACCAACTCGGTGCGTTAGAGTCCAGCATCTGACTATGTGTGTGAATCTCCTCTCTATCAGCCGCAGCCATGAATCAGCTCTACCAATTACTTGGCAGTAATGAGGGCAACTGACATTTCCTACTCAGCGCTTAATTTTGGTTTATGTGTTTATGTTTGATGGGGAAGGCGCTTCCGTCCAGTCCTGTTTACAAGCTTCAGAGATATGGCTGCGTACTGTTTGCACAATCAGATTTTGCATCTTTGTCTGGGAATATGCTGAAGTGCAGCGGAGGCTCTCCCAGGCTACCGATCTTTCGTCGTCCACTTGTATGCTTGCAGGCTGAGGCCTCGCAGGTCATCGCCACCGTTGCTAGCGCTGCTGAGGGCTACCCCTTCGTGCCCCCGGCCTGGGCTCCCTCGCTGTTCGTGCCCCTGACTGGCCTGGTTCTGCCAGCCATCGGAATGGCTACGCTGTTCGTGTGAGTGCTGGTGTAGCTGGGAGCATGGTGTCGGGACGCCACACATTTTGATTTTTGAAGTTGTATGTATGCGACTATTACTGTGTACAAAACTATTTCCTTTCCCCGTAATCTCTTTTCCCCCCTCATTGCCCCCATCTCTGCGTGCTCAGGTACATTGAGAAGGAGGCTCCCTCCTCGTAAATGCGCCGAAGCGTGTGCTTGCACGTGACGCTCACGCCTGTGGCTCTCGTTTTGCTGCTTCATCGAGGGAAGTGCTTAGCGATGATGTCTGGGCCTGAGTCTCTGTACAAATAGCAATTTGAGGCGGTATGGGGAGGCTGTTCCCGACCTGACGGTTCAATATCGGCACGTCTTCACGGTCATACGTGAATGTGCGCCTGTCGCTCTGGCGTTTGTGACCGACTGCTATGTCCTGGTTAAGGTTGCCGGGTGCTATGCCCTCGTTGTCTTTTTGCGGGTTCGGACAGCCAGCATTTTTTGGAGCCGTGGCGGTTCGGTAGGCCGTTTGAAGGAGAAGAGTGACACCTTTATACCTGCGGGCACGTTGGCCACTGTAACCTGCGATCCATGGATTGTGACCGTCATCCTCAGCTAAGCACTAAGAGGGCGTTGGGTACCATTGCAGATGGGAACATGCGCTTGCCGACGGGGATACGAAAATCTGTAATGGCACGCACTGAACAGAAGCGGCTATCCCTGAGATGCAATGGTTTTACTAGATCCTCCCAGTTTTGCTGAATCCTCACATATTAAAGCGAACTGAAGCAAGTCGAACTCAAAACTTACAGAGAGAAACCGAACGAAAACGAAGCAGGGGCAAACTTATTGACAGGAGCAGCGCTACAGCTCTTAGCCATGGCACGACTGTATTTTAGCGGTTCAGAGAGCTGTTCCTCTGACCCCTTTGCTCCTGCTATTCCGAAGACTGTCTTCGACAAGCTCTTGCCGGAATTGACAGCCAAGGATTGACGCAAAGCTCCTTCCTGACCGATGAATTTCCGCAAACTCAGCAACGCGTCCTTCTCCGGCTTCCGAGCCAACACCGCCGCATGTAAGCGTGGCGGAAGTACTCGGCGTCCTGCCTCCGCCTCCGCCAGCAACCTGTCGTCCTCTGCGAGGTCACAGCTGTACCGGCCGAGCATGCGCTGCACAATCATGTCGTACACCCTCGCGACCCGCGCCAGCGCCGTCTCGTTCCCAGCCAAGGCTGCCGCCACCGCAGCCGCTGTGCGTGCTTGTAGAACCGCCCCAGCTGCCGCGACATTACGCCGCCGGGCCTTGCCCTTATCCTTGCCGCAATCCGCGCCATCCTCACCTTCCACTACGGCCGCGGCTGCACGGCGGACAGCACCCCGCACAGCCGGAATGTCGGCATCCGACGCCAGCAGCAGATGGATGAGCGCAGTCATGGGGGGCGGAGGTGGCCGCCCCTCGAAAATTTTGAACACATGGTGCTGTGGCAACAGGTCGCACCGGCGAGCCAGGCGCAACCGCGCAGATGCGCGGGCTCGTATCTCCCCCTGGTCGGACTGACTACCAGGACCGGGTCCAGGGCCGGCACCCGCCGCTGCCGTGATGTCCTCTCGGAGAAGCTCCGTCGCCGCACGGACCACAAAGCCCAGTGGAACCTAGGCAGGTTGCGCGGAGGGCCACGTGGGCGAGCCGGAGTCCAATGGCAGCGGCTGGGTATGGCTCCCCTCCCAAAACCAAAACGCAGGTGCCAGCATCCCCACCCTCACCCCGTCGGCCCCGCAGCCGCCCCTCTTCAACGGACAAGCCTTGCCTGGCGGTAACTGGGTAACTATAGTGGTAGGCATTGGTGACGGGGTTGGCGGCTTAGCGTTTACCCGGGCTCAGCACGCTGGGGGGAGGGAGGCCCACCCCTTACCCGCCCCCGACCCGCCTCATTTTCTTGTCACCCGCTACCTCCTCGTCATGTGCGAAGCGCGCTTTGCTCCAGCACCCGCTCCACAGCCATATTAACTCTCCTCCCAAACCAGCAGCCTCCTTCAATCCCCAACCGACCTGTACGTGATTGTTCCGGTTGCGTGCCTCCACGAAGCCGTACCCCCGCAGAAGTTCCGCGTTGGAAAGCTCACCGTAGTTGTTGACCAGCTCCTCACCGCGAAGGATGTCCCGAGTGGCAATCATGTGAAGCACGTGCCTGCAGTACCGGCGCAACAAACAACGCCGCAAGCGGGAAGCGCAATCCAGTGGCTGCTGAGACCTGGGGGGTGCTTCCATCCCCAGCAGGGTGGCGCACGGTGCCCCGTTAGGACGGGTAAGGTTAGGCGGGTTAGGACAGACCCGCCGGATAAGAACGCGGACACGGCTCCCCGCCCGCTCTCCCGTGCGGTGCGGGTACGTTCCTGGCGGCGCTCTTGGTGCGTGAGGCGCCGACATCAGCCAACCTCATACACGCTTCACGCCACGCCCCAAATGCCGCCGCCTCATCGGCACATCCCACACAACTCCGTGGGCTCACGGGACAGCTGCCATGCGACGAGATCACCATGTCCGCCCTTCCGGCTTCAGCAGTCGTCCGGGGGTTATATAATATATATACATACATATATACCGGTTACCCAATGAGCAAGTTGCCAACTGATATAGGGCCCGGAGTTGGTTGGTTGGTTGGGTTATCCCCAACCTAGCAAGGACGCTTGGCGATTGGCTTGCATGGCCTCGCCCCGTGCAGCGAGCGGTCGTACTCACTCCCCTGGGGCCCGCGACGCCACCCGTCCACCCACTCCAGGAGGGCCCTACGGGGTGCAGCCACCCCGAATATCGCCTTTCCTCCCTTCTTCTTTACCTCTTGGCGCAGTGGTGCAGTCGGACGTTCACCCGACCTGTGATGTGGTTGAGCAGGTCCCAGACGGGGACCATCGCCTGGGGCGGCCGCCAGCGCGGGGACGGAGGGGGAGGGGGAGGAGGGTGCTGGGTGAGCAGGAGGGCGCCTAGAGGTGGGCTTCATACGCATGTGGGAAAGAAATGAGAGGAGGAAAGGAGAGAGATGGGGAGAGGGGGAGAGGGGGAGAGGGGGAGGAAAAGAGGGGGGAGAGAATGAAGGGGGCTTTCGTAGTTAGATTGGATAAGGTGCTCATGGTACGACATCATTTGCAGCAGCCGCAGTCACGAGCCCCCGGCCGTACAGGACTGGAATGCCCACCTGGTACTTGTCATCACCCAAGATAAAGCTGTACGACGCCACAGCGCACGTGGCCCAGCGGTATAAGTCATACCCCGCCTTCCCCTCCGGCAGCTCTAATTCCGGGTGCTCCTGGATGAAGGGCTCCACCACCTCACTCCACAGAACGGGGACCTGCACAGTACAGCGGAGGATTGCAGATCGCCCGGTCAACGGGGAGGGGGGAAAGCAGTGATGTGTCGTACCACGATCCGCAAAAGAGCAGTGATGCGACGCACATGACAACCCCATACAATACAAAGTGTTAACCGACCTGCGTGGGTGCGTCGGCGGGACACTGCACCTTGCCCATCATCTTGTCGTACGCTGCCGTACCACGCAGCTCCTTGAACTCCCTATGCTGTCCGTAGACGGGGTTTAAGGGCGGGGGACCAGAACTCGCTGAGTGCGTGAAGATGAGCTCTCGCCACGGCGCATAGAGTTTGGGAGGCGAGTGGCACGGTGTCCACGGTACGATCCACCTTTCCCGTACATTACCGTACCTTCCAGTACAGCGGCATGTGGGTCATGTCGTCCGGGATCAGGTTCAAGTACGGCGCCCATCGTGACTGCCTTCCCCGGGATTTCTCGTACATGACGGCAATGATAAGGCCTTGGACCTGTTGTAGCGAAAGGCCATGAGAGCATCATGAGCATAGGACAGCATAGCACACACACACACACACACACACACACAGTCATGTTGTGCCAGTGCTGTGTACCCGTGACCGCGTTGCCAAGCTACTGGTGGTGCAAACCTAAGGTTTCTGGGCTGCCTGAGGAATAAACACGCTGATGTTTTTCATCCCCACCCCAAACGACGAAAAGTCTCCCGCCAACGGTGTCAAAGGACCTAAGCACTTGAGCCATCGAAAAACACCCAGCGCGGTTTCCAATCCCCCTACTTTAACTGGCACAAAGCTTCGTACCTGTTGTCACTCGCAGTCCTCTCACCCCGCACCACATAACGCACACCTCGATGGATGCATGTCCCACACGCAATTGGTGTTCAGCCTGGAAAACTCACCTCCAAGATCTCGTCATCGGCCGGCTTGCACATACCCTCCTCTGCAACACAGGGAACACAACAACAACAACAACAACAACAACATCCACAACATCCACAACATCAAGAACAAGAGTGGGCGCATCTCCCGAATTGGCCTTTAGTGCCTTGTGCGGGCGCCCTCAACCACCACCGGGGCGGCGGGGGCCCGACCCAATCCCGCAACATATCGCAACGAAAGCGAACCCCACAATAAAGGAACATGGCTATGCCCCACACCACACGCGTGCTTGGGTTGCCAGCTGCCACCACTGGCTGCCATCACTGTCGTAAATCGGCCACACCATTCTCCACCGCCACTGCCGTAGATAACGACCCAACCCCCAAGCCGTACACAACTCCCCACTAAGCACATGTAGGTACAGCAGCCGGGTAGGGTTGGGCTAAGGAACCGTCCTGGGAGAGAAGCAGGGGGGGAGGAAAAAAGGGGGAGGGGAATAGCCCGGCGCGGACCAGCAGCGGCGCCGTCACCCGGCCTCCGACTGTGTACCCGCTAACGAGTGGTGGGGAGGGAAGAGCAGAGACATGGCGAGAGGCCGGTGACTCATGCCTTTTAGGGTTACGGATTTGTATCCTTTAAAGTTTTATTTGGACCCACCTTCCAGTATGTCCCTGATAGTGCAGTTGTCAGCCATCAGTACGGCGTCGTCCGGAACCTCCACAACCACCTCCCCTGCAGACCCGCCGCCAGAACCCCCGGGCACAGCACCGGAGGCGCCGCAATTTACCGCCGTGTGATCGACCCCACCGGCATTGCGGAGCCGGCGCCGTCACCGGGGCCGTACAGCCATCATCGCCAACGCGCGACGGGTGCATGCGTTACGAAGATACGTCGGGGATACGCGGGGTCGACAGCAAGTACGGGAAGGAACGGGAGCTCAGGCCTCACAGAGAGCCCGGGTCACGGCGCGGATGCGGACAGAGCAGCGTGGGGCAGAACAATGCCCGCCTGAGGCTACGATGATTGATGGCCTCTTTCGCCCATGGACGACAGGACCCGAATAAACCCAAGGAAGCGCCATAACCGAGTAGCAAGCTGCGCGACGCCGGAGGCCTCTCATCCCCTTTTCAACGGGGGGCCTTTCAGAAGCAGCTCAAGCCCACAACTCGAGCGGTAACGGCACATCAACGCCCCGATCAGCATACGCCGTGCTGGAAGGGGAGATTAGGTGACTAGCTGGCGGCATGGTGCATTGCAATTGCCAACCCGGGACCCCACGTACACAAGGAACCCGCGCCTCCTTCCCCACCCATTTTGATGTTGCGGCTGGCCACAAGTGCCCTTCCCGTATCTGGCAACGTAGCCAAGCGAGAGCTGGGGAACCGCACGCGCTCCTCGCTGCACCATGCCAGGAAATCGTCCTCGCCCGGGGTGGCACTTGTGCAGCCGACAGGGCTACGGAACGCATCGGCGGCGCCGGTGGTACGTTCTGGCGCGGCGGCATGTACGGATGAATTTCCGCAAGGAGAAACGCCGTCTTTCTGCTTGGCCAGGGATTTGGGCATTACAGCACGTCCAATATTTGTATCGTGCCTCGAAACCGGTTCCGGCTATATGATAGCACCTAAAAATACTTCAAACTTTAGTGTAATCGTCAGCTTCAACAAGACATTTCTTAGTCTACAGAAGTGCTTCGACCACTTGAGTTAGTCAGTCAAGTGAAAAACGGTTGAAGCTAACGAGTCCGTACGGGAGGCAGGAGAGCGAAGATCGGTGCTGCAACTGGCTTACAATGTAAAACTGAATGCATGATATTTCACCAAGCATGTTGGAAATGCAGTGAGAGCTCGGCCAGCGCCGTCAGCTTTTAGTCCTGGCCTCGCGAACAATTCTATTCACTGGCCTAACTGCGAATCTAGAGTAGAATTTGCATAATGCGTGCTGGGCAGCTGACGCAGCCCTTTGGGAACTGCCGAAGCTGCGCAGGGACACTTGTTCAAGCAGCGTTCAGCCGGAGGCATCTCGTACCCATTGCAAACTGGAATCCATTGGGAAACAAAGGTGGCAAGGATAAGGAGGATGCTGCGCGCAGAGCTCTAGAGGTGCGGCTCTAACTCGTGCTCTCGCGATTAATCAAATTGTGGCCAATTGCGCTGAAATTTGATTCGACGTTTTTGCAGCAATCGTTTGGGCAAAAGAAGAAAGGTCCAGATGCAAGCAAGAAGGCAGCGAAGCCTGTCGAGCCGCCCAAGCCTGCCAGCCAGCAGCCGAAGAATCCGCTGCAGAACATGTTTGGCGGTGCGGGCGGATCAGGCGGAGCTCCAGGAGGAGGTGGTGGTGGAGGTGGTGGCGGTGGAGGAGGCTTTTTTTCGGGCGGCGGTGCGGACCAGCCGGGTGGCGAGCAGCCTATCCAGGAAGAATTCCTGGAGCTGATGCGAGGGACGTGGGTACTGATCACAAATCTTGGCTTATTTCTCGCATTTTCGAGCTTTCTGCATAGGTACGGCCTTTTTCATCGCGCTTATGTCGCAACCTCCGCCCATCGAAGTCGGCAAATTCTTTTGCGCTGCGTGCGCTCGCAGGTCGTTGAATTGGTTTGTGCAAACAGAGCTCCTAGTAGCCGTTGGCGCCCCACAGCAGGCTGGCGAGCGTGTGGTGGGCAAGTTTTTCGAACTAATCGAATGGTTTGAACGTCACGTCCTTGGCTGGACGCTGCCCGGCGATGAGGAGGCAGAGGAGAGCACATCTAAGGTTTACGAAGTGCTGCAGAATTACACACCGTTGGAGGCAGCTTACTCGTTTGCACAGCTCAAGTAAGCTCAAGTGGGGATTGGACCCGTTGGTCACTAGAGAGCTACTGTGTCCTTGGGGCGGCCGAAACTTGCAGAACCCGCGCTCCAGAGCCTCAACACACAATGGGCGGGACACTTAGCCCTTTCTAAGGGTTTTGCTGGCTGTAGCATGGCTCGCAGTAAGGGACTTCACAGGAGGCTCTGGGATGTCTCACCCATCCATAGTTTCGTGCCACTAACACGGCTTAAGTCGGCCGGATCATTTGTTTGTGTGCCAAGTTGGCCTCTTCCTTTGCCAAATCTTACGTGCTGTTCCATCTCGGTACAGGTACAAGCTGTCAGAGAGCGAGAAGGACCTCTTCCACAAGGCCTACGCGCTTCGCTACTTCGAGCGCTCCGGCGGGCGGCCAGGGGATGTGGACCCACAGGCGCTGCAGGCGGTCAAGGATCGGCTGGACCCCATGGAGGCGGACCGCCGGGCATACCGTAAGGCCAAGCTGGACGGCAAACTAGACGAGTATTGGGCGGCGGCCGGGCGTGAGGAGACATATACGAGCATCGTGGGACAGCCGCGAACAGCATAGAGGACAGCCACGTCTTGGGGGGAATGATGTGCGTTAGGAGGTTCTTGGGCTGCGTCCGCTATTTGCGCAATTTTTACGCCATACGTTTGCGACGAATGTATTGGATCGCTCTGCTGCATGAAGGGTTGCACAGAAGGTTCTGTCGAAACGTGCGGTGGTTGGATGCGGTGGTTGGGAGCTGCATTGGCGCTGGTTAGAAAGTATTTGAATGTTGAATGTTCGCCGCAAAAGAGCGGAATTTGCAATATTGATGCGCACGCTCCACTGAATATGTAGAATTCACGAATCCTCCATGCACGCGAAACTCCCCCACTCCGCAAAGTCCTCAGTTTTCGCATCGCTTAACCATATCGCCGTCATCCTAGTGTTAAAAGCCTTTTCGGACAGCTGCTAGTAAACGGCAAGCGCAACTAAAAGCACCCTCTTACCCACGACGCGATGCTCGTCCAAGCGCAAGCGCACTAGTGTACAGCTACACACAGTCTGATCATCCAGTACCCTGAACCAAAGTCCTGGCAGTCGCACACCTCACACCCGGCGCACAAGGGATTCTCGCAAGAGCGCCTCTTTTCAGGAGCCCAGACGTGGGCGTCGCTCATCTGTCACTTCAGCTCAAAACCCGATAAGTACAAGACGGCGCAGAGTTCTGACCCGCTTGCGTCTGCTTACGCTAACGACGGTTGCGAGGTTGCCAGCTGTTGCTGGGTCGGTGCCCCTTCGAACTTCGGGCTCGTGGCTCCCCCTCCTGGAGCCGAGGCCGCCTCCGCCGGCAACGTGAACCGCACCGTATGCGCTGCGCTATGCAAGGTTTCCAGCACCTTGTTCCGCTCCCGCAGCCGTGTGTTCTCATCTTCCAACGCGGAAAGCTGCGGGTAAAGGCGAATGCAGAAGAACGTCCTTTATGAAGAAGTCCACTGAGTGCCTTCGCGTGCCTTCAGTATTAAAAGAAGGAATTCACACAGCACAAGGAAACAACAGGCGCCACAAAGGAAAAACGCAAGGCCCGGACAGCGTGGCCTGCAACATGAGGACGTGTTATGGGCCCGCACACCTTGGCCCGGAGCTCCACCACTTGTAGCCGCAGGTCGTCCGCGGCCTCCGAAGGACTCGTCTCGAAGAGCGATTTAGTGGATTGCGTACGGGACAGCAGAAGCGGCACCCGGCCCTTCTCGCACTCCTGTACTGCCCCAATCAGCTTCTGCGGGTCAACATCGGTTGCGGGTAGCATGACATTGAGATGCTGCTACTTGGCATTGTCCTTGGGCGTTATAGATCAGCGGTGCCGCATGCCCCATGCACCTGGTGAGCCTCAGCTGGAGTTAAGGCCCATTCACTCCGCTGGTACCAGGAGCAAGAAGCCCAGAGAGGGGCATTACAAACGGCCAGGCAGAATGCAGTGGCGTTGCCAAGACGAGTATCCCGCCTCATCGCGTCCTCTGGCACGTGCCTCACCTGGAGCGCCGCCTGATGCGCGGACGCGTGGTCCATCAGCTCTTGCAGCTTGGGCAGGACCACCGAGACTGACGTGGTCATGGAGGTGGGCGCCGTGGGTGGCTTACCCGAAAGATTCCCCCCGTCGCTGCGCTGCTTGCTGGGATCTTTATTCGAGTCGCTCAAGTTGGCCATGGAGGAGGCTTTTGACAGGGGCCGCGACTGCGGGAGGATAGGCAGCAAAAGGAGAGGGCGACGAAGGGTTTCACCAGGCACTGGATGCGGAGTGAAAACTAACGAGGTCAGGGAAGCCACTGCAGAGCAGAGCAACAAATCTTGGTGAAGCATGTAAGCCTTTTTCCCGCTTGCATCGCTGTGTATTGTAAATCCAATTAATTTCATCAACTAACGCACCAAGCGAGCACAAACCAGGCTAGCTGCGGCCGCAAGCGAGCGTGCGACATGCGGTACTCCAGAAAGGGCACCAACTTGCCCTCCCGAACACTCCCCTGCCTGCGTGCTTTGCGGCTAACCCGGTGGGTCGCAGGCACCCGAAACCTACGTCCGAGGTCGTCCCTTGCTCCGCCACGATCTTGAACCTGCCGCGCTGCTTTGGTTCCACGCTTGTCACCGACTCCTCCACCTCTGTCTTCGCCGGTAGCAGTGTCCCCGGGAACTCGTCACGCGACTCTGACGCCGCATCAAGCCCCGGTGTCGAACCCCGTAACAATTGCAGGTCCGGCACTGTGCCGCCCGATATGAGCACCCCGCTGCCAGTCGACATAGACGCCAAGGTGTTGCTGCCGATGCTGTTCGGCGCATGGGCCAGCTGAACCGACGGATGAGCTGCGGCAAGCGGAACAGACGCCGGCATCGTAGGTACCTGTGCCAGCGCTTGCGCTGCTGCCGACGCTGCTGATGATGCTGGCACATCCGCGTGCACGCTGACCTCAAAGCGGCCCTAGCGAAAAGGAGGCAACCACCGTTAAAGGCATGTAATCTTTGGGTATAAGCTTCACGAATCGCTGCCCGGGAGTGGCAAGTTCGCCTTGATTCTGAATACCGGCAACGCAGGCCCCAGAGGCGTGTACACCGAGGCCATGCACCTTCCGCCTCGAGCACGTACTTCAGTTTCTAAGTTTCTGCGGAAACAGCTAGAGACCACACAACCTGTCCGGTGTTCGTTTTTCGCAGGCAGCATAGCCGTTGGCTGCGTCACCTCCCGCTGGCCTAACCCCCCGCAACCAGGTCAACGCATGGTGCAGCATGCGATGCGGCGACCAACAAGGGGCCACTTCCGAACCCCGATTCCTTGTCCCAACGACTGAACTTACCTTCTTCTGCTTCAACACGCCACCCGTGGGTGTCGCCGCTTGCCCTGCGCGAGCGTCCGCGAGGTTGCCTCCCAGGCTGCCTTCTCGGCTCAGTCCCGTGGCCGGGCTGACGCCACCGCCTGGCGAAGGGGGCGGCAGTTCCCCCTGGGTGTTGCAGCGCTCTGCGCTGGGCCCTGCGCTGACCCCTGCCTGGTCCTGTGGCGGGGCGCCTGTCGCAATGAGCAAACCAACGGCGTGTTACGCGACATCACGGACAAAACGGAACACCAGCCCCCACCCAACACAGCACAGCGACATAAAAACGGTGGCGCGCTGACGCAACTCAACTAACCAGATCCTCCCATGACAACTCCCGCCAGCCCTACACGAAGTTTAGTACTGTAATAGAAATGGTGCGCGCCATATGATGAAATGCGCTACCCTCCCAAGAAACTCAGGATTGCAGTGCCCATGTTGAAACAGGTGTGTGTGTGCTCATACCGTTGTGTTCCCAAAGTTCGCCCCTGTACCGATGCAAGCTCCCATTCGCGTCTTAAATTGCCTGAATCTAGTGTGTCCGAACTGCTATTCGCACCCGACAACACGCACCATCCGAGGCCGCCGATGTGAGCAACGGCACGATGGCGTTGGTCCTAAGCGTGGCATCTTGACCGTTCATCGTTGCTGCGCAGGCGGGAGGACGCGTGGGAAATCCAAGGCTTACCACAATGCTCCGTAGCGTTGCGGTCCTATATGGCGCAAGCGCGGCGTCAGAAGACCGAACGAGCCCCACAACGCTGCCCACCGAAGTTTTCAAGATCCTGCACCGCTACACCTGATGCGACACGCTGACAAACTCAGTCAGGATGTAATAAATTTCGAGACGGGCCCCCGTATATTATCAACTCCGTCCCGCAATTGTGTGTTTTTTGGTTAAGAGGCAGATGTTACTTGTCACCCCGCTGGCCTGGTCTCCTTTGCCATATGTAGACCCGTTTCCCCGCCAAGCCGTACATCCCATCAAGCCTCATCCACATCCACATCACCATAGAACTACTCTCACAACCAAGCGAAATTGCGCCAATCGAAAGAAACCGCGACACAACGCCTCACCAAAGACAGACGCCGTAGACGTAGACGTGTACGGCCCAGCCACAGCCCCCGTAGGTTGGGGCGCCGTCCGTTCCGCCTCGACAGGAGTCGCCACGGCCGCCGAGGTGCCCGTCATAGTTTCCTCCCGCTCGTCGCTTTCCGTAATAGTTGGTAACATGTTAGCGCCGTGCGTGGTCTCGTCGTCAGGTTCCAGTGCGGCTTGCGCCTTCAGCGCCGCCAGATCGAAATTCCAGGAGCTGACGCCCTTCCGATACTCCTCCTGCCAAACGTGCATATGCGCAGAGGCTAACCAGCGTCAACAGCTGGCCCTGCTAGCCCAGCCTCCAATGCAATAAAACATGTGACCCAAAGGGTTACCCTTTTTGTTCCCCCCCGAAGGGGAAGACGACGGGGAAGAAGACGGGGAAGAAGAAGAAGAAGAAGAAGAAGGGGAACACCCCTTTCTTCGAAGGGGAACACCCCTTTAGTTCATCTTCTTCATCCCCTAAAGGGGAACCGAAGGGGGAACTCATCTTCTTCCTAAACAGAAATGAGAACAAGCTAACCATGAGCGTGGAGAAACAAAGTTGACTAATTTTTTGTTTAATTAATATAAATAACTAATATATAAATAACTAATAATTAATATAAATAACTAATATATAATATATAAGTAAACAATTGAATACAGCCGAACTCAAGAATCGTTAGGTGCGCAGCGTCCCCTGTCCTCCACCACCCGAGCCAATACCCCTTCACCCTGTCTTCCCACGGATTAACCGCGCACCTGCGATTTCTCCAAATTGCGGTCATTGTCCTGTTTGTTGGTAGCAGCCATGCCCGTCCGGATTCGGTTCACACGGTCCGACAAGGGTGGGAGCTCTCCCACGAGGTTGTCTTTCAAATACTTGGCGTCCTTGGCGATCTGGGACCGGTACAGAAAAAAAGGAGTAAGCTTAGGCACAGTGCGCCACAGCTGCGAATGGATGGCATACGTGCAGCCTCCCGCCGCGCGACAGTCCTCTCCATCCCAGCGTTGCCCCGAGTCGCACCTTGAAAAACCTGTGCTCAAGCAGCTGCGCTGCCGTGGGGCGCTTGTCCTTCTCCTTTTGCAAACAACGCGTCACGAGGTCCTTCAGCGCCTGCAAAAGTGGCATTGTTGGCATGGGGGCCACGGCAGTGGTATAAACACGAGAGGTGCGCAAAACTTACCGGGTGCTAAACATGTACTGGGCCAGAGAGGCCCCCTACGGCAGTCTCAGCGTCAGGGCAACTTCACTAGGGGGACACGATACTGGCATTCAGTCCTGGCCAGGAATTGGCCAGGACACGTCAAGTTCATTTATTGGTGCATCTGCCTGTAGCCTCCAATGCCGCAGGAGGTAACATGAAGGCTGACAGCCAGTAATGCGGATTCACCCGCACACGACTTAATGGGACGCCAACACCATGAGGCATGTGTCGGCACTTGCGCTCTACGCGATTGCTGCATATCATCATAACTCAGGCAGCTTAGGCTCCAGCAGCCACAACGGACCGCCCGCCAACGCAGAGACAGACCTTTGAGAAGTGCTTCTGTCCCTTATCCTCCAACGTGGGCGCGGGGTTTTGCAACGTCATCAGCAACACCTTCATCGGCGGGAACTTTGCGAAGGGCGCGTGCCCGTGGCACATCTCCAACAGCGTGATGCCGAACGACCAAATGTCGGCCGAGAAGTCATACCTGCGGCAGCACCCGCGGCCGCGTCCCCATGCTCAACGTTGCGGACTCGCCCACACGCTTCTCACACGGCACCAACCATAATTGGACGAGCTTTTTACCAAGAACTCACCCGGACGTCTGCTCCATCACCTCCGGCGCCATCCAGCAAGGTGTCCCCACAAATGTCATGCGCGCCTGTTTGTCATGGCCCCACGAGCCACCACGTTCCAGACTGGCTGCGACGCCGAAGTCCCCCAGCTTAACGTTCCCATCGCCGTCGACCAGAATGTTTCCCGCCTGTGCACATAGGCAATATATGCGACGTTGATGCTGGGCTGTGTGCGCTCCTTCCGTGCGACAGGATGCTCACCTTCACGTCGCGGTGGATGCTGCCGTTTTTGTGTACGTAGTCAAGACCTTTCAAGACCTCGCGGCCAATGGTAGCAATAATAGTTTCGTTGAGGCCCTGGAAGGACAAGGAAAAAAGATTGCAGGGCCAACCACTTCCCCTGGAGTTCCCTCCGCTTTGCCCAACTCCCAAAACACACACGCACACACGGGCATGAATGGTCTATTATCCCCCGCACCTCCGGATGGCCGTACTTCATAATGTGCAGCACCGAGCCCCCTGCGACGAACGGCATTACCATCCACAGCTCCTGCTCGTGGACGAACGAGCAGTAAAGAGGTAGTATATTGGGGTGGTTGTACTTCCGCATTGTTTGAGCCTCGTGGATAATCTCCTCCTGCGCACGTCAGGTTATTGCGGATAATATAAGCACGGAACTCAGGGGACCATTATGTGCACCGTCGCAGCTGTGCGCACCAGGTCGCAGTTCATGCTTTCCAGGTTCATTAACTTCACCGCCACTTCGGCTCCGTTGTCCAGGCATATTGCCCGGTGAACCTGAGGAACGAGTAGATATAAATTATGTAAAATAACACAGGACGCAACTCGCAGCGGTTCGTCGATTGAAGCTCACAGTGGCGCTGACGCCTCGACCGCAGTCGTCCAGGATTTTAAATGCGCTTGCGTCGGTAGGCCATTCTCTACATTTTAAGGGAACGATTTGTCGAGCATCGAAAATTGCCTCCTAGGTAAGAGGAGTCAGAGGGTTCTCACTTTCCCGTGGCGAGCGTGGCAAGGTCCTTTGTACTCTTCCTGGAGGTGAGCCTGGCCGTGAGGCCAGTCAAGGCACGCTCCATACTACTGTCCAAATGCCTGCCCCAATAAGGAGATGCTCACGATGCAACACGGAGCCCGTGTCGGAGACTACCGAGATGCTGGATTAAATAGAACCTTTCCATCTGTTTGAAAGTAACATATGGGCAAGCCACTAAGCATTCTACTTGCAGCTCGGAAAATCCTGTCTGGGAACAATTGGCCCCCAGCGCCGTACTTACAAGAAGAGCGCCCGAAAACATTACACTGTCACATATCAAATTATACATTCTTTGGGCGGGGATGGTAGTTTTACATTGGATTTCCACAGTGGTTTGCACACCAGTTTTTGCTTATGGCGACTATCGCGCTTGTTGCCATCTGACTTCTATTTGCATTAACCACAGCGAGCACTCTTGACCTGCTTATCCTACTCCTTCTGACGGCAGCCGCCGGTCCCGGTACAAACAGCGCGGCATGGCTAGCCCTTCACGGTCCCGTGGGAGTTCATCGACTTCTGGCAGCTCGAGTTCCAGCGACAGTAGTGGGAGCCGTAGTAGCGGGAGCAGCAGTCGTTCCAGTGGTTCCCATAGTTCTGGGTCCAGGTGATCTCGCCTTGCTTGTGCACGAAGTTTGCTGAGTTTGTTAGCTGAGGACTGAGGGGTTGAACTTTCGTTTCTGCCGGCCTATGGTACTGATGCACGCAGCCCAAGCCGGTCACGGTCGCCTCGCGGGAGGGGCCCCAGCCGCGACGGCAAAGACGCCAAGGCGAATGGGGATCGCCCGCAGAGCCCCAAACCAGCAAAGGTGGAGTCTTATATGATGTCATATGAGGGTATCTTCTAATACGACGTTGGGCTGGCGTCGCGTTGCCGGGCTGATATGGTGAAACTCGGGTTTTGCCCCACGCGATGGGCGGCCGTCCTCCCTGGGCGAATGCGGGAACATGTCTGAACCCTGCGTTGCTTCTTCTTGTCTACTAGAGAGGGGCGTTGGCTGTGTTTCTGCTTTTGGTCAGACTACATGGGATGCGCAGAATCCGTCCAGCAGACTAAGGGAAGCTTTTGCATCCGCACAACGAGCGCCGTGTGTTGTTGAACGTGTCGACAGGAGGTTGGCGCTGACGGAGGCGCCACACGCCTGGTGGTGGGCAACTTGACTCGCAACGTAACAGAAGACCACATTCGGGAGATTTTCAGCTGTTATGGCGTGCTCAAATCCGTTGAACTGGCGATGGACCGGGCCGTTAACTTGCCGCGTGGCTTTGCTCACGTGGAATACGAAAGCCACGAGGATGCGGAGCGTGCGCTGGATTTCATGAATAATGGACAAATCGACGGCAATGCGGTCAGGTATGCGGAGGTCAGGTGTCCTAAGGGCGCTTTTCTTTGTCTCACTGGGCCTCTGGGATAAGCGTTGTTGGAGAACTGGACTGCTACGGTAATTAGTTTGGTGGGCATTGCTCGTGTGTGCTGCCACTAATTCCGGTTCGGCCGGGGCCCTGTTCACTGTAAACCCCTGCACATGTCTTGTCCTATAGCTCAAGACGTAATTTCTGAAGGAAAGTCAGTGTCCTATTTTGAGCGATTTGTCGATTTCCATTCTTCAGCTAGGCTCACAAACTGCCTTGCCATGCAGGGTAAACTTTGTTATCCTCCCGAAGAAACGCTCGCCGCCACCGCCGCCACTTCCGCCGCCACCGGGGCGTGGGCCGTCTCCACCACGGCGTGGTGGCAGTCCGCCCCGCCGCGGCGGGCCCAGCCCCCCACGCCGGGGAATGAGCCCGCCTCGGAGGGCGCTGAGCCCGCCGCGTCGGGGAGTAAGCCCTCCCCGTAGGGGGCTCAGTCCGCCACGGCGTGGCGGCGCTAGTCCACCACGTCGAGGTGGCATCAGTCCGCCGCGCCGTGGGCCCAGCCCTCCTCGGCGTGGGGTTAGTCCGCCACGCAGGGGCGGCCCGAGCCCACCGCGTCGGGGCGGCGTGAGCCCACCTCGCAGGGGCGGTGTCAGCCCACCTCGCAGGGGCCCGAGCCCGCCCAGGCGCCGCTCGCCGCCAAACCGGCCGGGTGCCGGCCGATCACCGTCGCCGCCGCGCAGGGGTTCGCCGGTCCGAAGGTATGTTGCTGTGTTTTAGTCTCAGGGCACAAGGGCAGAGAAGTTAATATCGGCTCGACGTGGATATGGGTGGCCATCCGTTCGTTAACTTGGCCGCGAGCCTGTGCCCCCCTGCGAGGGTTATTCCTAGTTAGTGTAGCACCCAGATATGAGGATGGTTTGTCATCCGTGAAGTGGTTTGATCGTAACTGGCCGTGTCTTACTCCTCACGTCCCCTTGCAGGCCGCGCAGCCGCAGTCCTCCGCCGCGCGGCTACCAAGGGGGCAGGCGGCCCCTCTCGCCGCCGCAGCGACGGGGAGCTTCACCGCTGCGGCGAAGGTCTCCGCCGCGTCGCAGCCGCAGCCCGCCGCGCAGGTCCTCACCGGGGGGAGGAAGGCGGCGGCCGCTGTCATCACGATCACGGTCGCGCTCGCCGGCGGTTGGACCGAGGGTAGGTTGGGGTTGGTTGTTCTCTCTGCTTCATGTACGTGGTCCTGTCGATGGGATTCCGAATTCAATGAGATAGCGGCTATCGAGGTCTTCTTGCAACTGAGTCGGTGCCGCTCCGTCCACGCAGGGTGGACGCGTACCGTCGCCTGCACGGCGGCCTGCTCGCGGGCGTAGCAGCAGCTCGGACCGGTCAACGAGCAGCAGTCCGAGCAGGAGCTCTTCATCGACGTCGTCGTCCTCCAGTGGGTCCTCGACTTCGTCTGATTCACGATAACTGGCTATGACACGGTTGGGACTGCATCCCTATTGGGACGACGTTTTTACGACGCATAGTATTAACCGTTAGACTTATGTGTTTTGGCGTGGACTATGTGTGGAATCGCTTTTGCATTCAGACTGGTTGTGTGGAGGAGAGTACGTTGTGGTGGTTGGATGTGAAGCTTGTGGCACGGCAAGAGCCATGTAAACCGAAGAGGCGAAAACCTATTTCCTCACGTTTTACTAATCTTTTTATATTGTTGGACATGTCCTGTCCTCTTGCTCAACAACAGGGCCGCTGCGGCCTGTTGGGCCGCAGCACTAGGACGCCTGTCGCTCCTGTAAACGCTCTCCCGTTATTTCGCTCTTGTCTACAACCTGTTCGTTGCCCTAAAACACTTCATGTGGCATATCGTGAACAGCAGCAACGCTTTGTTTCTTGTGCAAGCGCTGTGACGGCGCCCGAGCTTGAGCTAGAGAAGGGTGGACCTGGCAGCACATACGCAGATGGCGCAGTTGCAAAGGCAAGGTTCAAAGTTATGCTTTGGATAATCCTATGGGCAAATTCATTCATCTGGGTCGGTTTTCCACACGTCGCTCGAGGTTGTGCAAGCACATCGCCATATTCGCCTGGTTAACTTGGCGCGTTCATTCTGGACCGGGCAGGTGCCTGTTGAACGCATTCGGAACTTCTCCATCATCGCACATATTGACCATGGAAAGTCCACGTTGGCCGACCAGCTGTTGTTGAAGACGGGGACAGTGGCCGCGCGTGACATGGTGGTAAGACCGCTGGCGATGGCAGGGACGGAATGCATGTTAAGGGGGCTGAGCTCGCCGGGCTACAGAGACTATTCTTTGGGTGATAGAACATGCTGCGGGAGGGCGGCTCGTGCTGACATGCGTCTTATCAACCTGTTGGCAGAGCTATCAAGGCTTCCACGCAGCCAACCGGCTGCTACTGCCCAACCCGCAAGACCCCGGTAGTGCAAATTTGAGGCAGCAACAACAGCCATCCGCCTCACCGTCATTCGCCATGGCCCGTGGCTGCCTAAATATCAGCGACATCATCAGAGCAAGGCAGGACTGCATAGGGGAACCTCTACCCTTTGCAACCCCCATACACAGGACGTGTCGGGGTTGCGCAAATCCTCAATTTCAGCCCTCACTAGGACCCTCCGCTCCTGATAGAGTGGAATCCCGCCGACCCAAATGGGATCTGTCCTCTGGTAGCGCCAGCTTGCAGCTGGGGACAGCGCCCGGCGCCGTGACCGTGAATACCTGGGGAGCGAAAGCAATGGGGAAAGGGCTTCAGCGCTGTCACGTGTATCACCGGTTACCCCGAGCCCCTTTACCGCACTGCATCACTCTCTCGGCTTACCAGACGACCCGATGCATTCCACTCATGGTCAGGGGTGTGTGCGTGTGTATGTATGTGTGTGAATAAGTTTGTGTGGCAGTGCTGGGTTTGGCTGGGCTGTGTGCTACTGTGTGTGCCAGGCCGCGGCCTCTTCCCGCCGCCCGCCCGTGCTGAGCATGTCTTTCTCCCCTGAGTACCCGGGTCGCATTGGGGAGGTGGGTGAATGGCGGTGTCCCAGGTGGAGGGGGATTCCGGCCATCCCGCCTTTTGGTTCCCAGCCACCAGCACCCCACCCACCATCTAGGAGCCTTGTGGACTTAGGGCCACAACCCCCTTCCCGCTACCGAACAGCTTGCTTCCTTGCCTTGCCCCACTTTTGCATTTGAGGAACCCAACCCAAATCACCCCCTTACCGCAACACCTGCCATTGCCCGTCGATTTCTCTATCTCCATGTCCACCTTTCTTCAGGAGCAATTCATGGACAGCAACGAAATTGAACGCGAGCGAGGCATCACCATCAAACTCAACACTGCGCGTATGAAGTACCGCAGCAAGCGGGACGGCGAGCTGTACGCGCTGAACCTCATTGACACCCCCGGACACGTGGACTTCACATATGAGGTAAGAAGCCGTATGGCTGCTGGGCCGGCGTGCTCGCACGGTACCCGAGTAACTGATCCACCCCGCTTGGGGGCCCTCTGCGGCAACACCACCACCAGATGGGGATGAGGACGATGTTGGTACATGATGATGGCGATGGCGATGATGGTTCGTGCATTCCGTTTCCATTTGCCGCCACGACCACGATGCCAGGGGGCTCCCACTCGGCTCCTGTTTCCCACTCTCTCGGTCTGCCTTTTCGGGTTGGGGTCAAGGCAGATTTCTCTGGGTCCCCTTCCTCGCCTTACCCGACCCAACCACCCTCCCCGCCCCCTAGGTATCTCGTTCCCTGGCCGCCTGCGAGGGCGCGCTGCTGGTTGTGGATGCCAGCCAGGGGGTGGAGGCGCAGACACTGGCCAATGTGTGGCTGGCCCTGGAGAACGATTTGGAGGTCATACCCGTATTGAACAAGATCGACCTGCCGGGTGGGTGCGTGTGGGGAGAGGGAGGCCTAAGGGCTGGGTTAAGCAGGTGGCAGGTGGGCAGGTGAGGGGAGTGGAAACGGGGCCATGTTGGTGGGGCTCTGACGGGGCTGCCTCCGTCCTCTCCCTCCTCATCCTTTGCAGCGCTCACCTTCAAAACTGCCTTCCGCTTCCGTAACTCCCTCACCCCCTCCCCGACTTCCCTTCTCGCACACGAAAAACACATACGTGCGCACACACACACACACATACGCCACCCCATCCCACACATTTCCACCCGCCCCTTCTCCTACCTCTCCTCCCCTCGCTGTACCCCTCCCAACACCCTGGTTAGGCGCTGACCCAGATCGGGTCGTTCGCGAAATCGAGGACATCATCGGTTTGGACTGCTCCAACATCCTCAAGGTTTCGGCCAAGATGGGTATCGGCATCGAGGAGACGTTGGAGGCCATTGTGTCGCGTGTTCCCGCACCCAGGAACACCACCGCTGACCCCCTCAGGGCGCTCATATTCGACAGCTACTACGACCCATACCGGGGGGTGGTGTGCCAGTTCAAGGTGGAGCGGGGGGGGGACGAGGGGGACAGTGCGCCCGGGGTTCTTTGAGCTGGGGCAGGGGGGCCCGTGCGGGGTTGTGGTTGCGGGGTTAGGTGTTGGGTGGGTGCGGCGGGGGTGTTTGGGCGGGGAAAGGGGCTTCTAGGACGCAGACGGGGACCTCGCGGTTTGGCGGCGCGTGCGGAATGGCGGGAAGTGTGAATAGGAAACATCCAGGACTGGTGTGTAGTAATGGGCTTTTACTTGTGTTCGTTGGAAAGTAGTATGTTGTGTACGTTGGAAGTGTATGCATGTATGTATGTCGGTGTTTGTGCGCTTCCCATGGCAGGTGATGGATGGTAAGGTTTCCCGCGGCGACGTCGTTCAAATGATGAACACGGGCAAGGAGTACCAACTGGACGAGATCGGGGTGCTGGCACCGCACAAGGTGCAGGTGAGGATGCAACTGCGGCCGCCACCACCATCACAGGCCCTCGCTTGACCTATTGAACGACGTGTGGGGTGGGCCGCCGCAAGCCCCCGCCATGCACTCCTCCTTTCCTGCCTGCCATGCGGACGCCCCGTATGCACCCTGCTGGTTTATAACAATGGTGATATCGCATGCCGTACACCTGTACGGATGGTTTCGAAAGGCAAGCCGCTGCTCCCTTCACTCGCCTCCTGTTTATTATCAATTGGCTGGGGGCACCACTTTCTGAATCGGCAGCTTTTTCCTGTTCCCCCTCACCGCCATTCAACCCGTCCCTCCCTCGCCCTCGCTCCTGCCCGGCCTCCCTTAATATGCCTCCTCCTCTCCCCTCCACACACACACACACACACACACAACCCTCCTCAGGTGGATACCCTGTACTGCGGCGAGGTGGGCTACCTGGCCGCCCAGATCAAGTCCGTGCAGGACGCCCGAGTGGGCGACACGGTGACCCAGAAGAAGCAGCCCGCCGCCACCCCCCTCCCTGGATACCAGGACATTCAGCCCATGGTGTACTGCGGACTGTTCCCCACGGACACCGACGACTACCAGGTGGGCGGCGTGGGCAGGGTGTTAGGGGTGTCCCCACACCGTGCGTGGATGGTGGGCGGTGCTGGGAGGCTGTGCTGGGAGGCTGAGGAGGAGCAGCAGCGAAAGCTGGATGAGGATGAGGGTGTGGGTGGTTAGGTGTGATCTTGATGGTGAAGGGGGTGTTTTTCAACGTTGGTCCTTGGTTCTTGTTGCTTGATCAGGACCTTCGCGAGGCTCTTGAGAAGCTGCAGCTGAACGACGCGGCGCTCAAGTTCGAGCCCGAGGTGAACAACGCCATGGGCTTTGGCTTCCGTTGCGGCTTCCTGGGTCTGCTGCACATGGAGATTGTCCAGGAGCGGCTTGAGCGCGAATACAACTTGGATCTGATCACTACGGCGCCCACGGTGGTGTACCGCTGCAAGACCACTGACGGCGAGGAGTTTCAAGTCAACAGGTCGGTGGTTGTGTGTATGTGTGTGTGTATGTTTGTATGTATATGTGTGTATGTATGTGTGTGTATGTATATGTGTGTATGTATGTATGTGTGTGTATGTACTATGTGTGTGTGTATGTGTGTATGTGTATGTGTGTGTGCCATAGACGAGCTGAGATCACTAGCCCATAACGCCATCAAGATTGTCCACATGTTTTTATTGTTTGCATGACTCTTTTCCTTACGCTCCGCTGGCCTGCGTTGTCATACGCATGTCGTACATGTCGTCCCTGGCCACGAACGTGCAGTCCTGCCGACCTTCCCGACGCTTCCCGGCGGGAATGGATATCCGAGCCGTACGTCCGCCTGGAGATGGTGACCCCCACTGATTACGTTGGCAACCTCATGGAGCTGGCTAATGGGCGGAGAGGTGCGGGTTCAGGATGACAACACCTAGCCGTAGGGAGGCTTAGGGAGTTCATTGGGCATTGCTTTTCTGGTTTCTTAGGAGGGGAAAAGTGAGATGTAAGAGGTCAGTTCTTGTGGCTAAATGGCAGCTGGAGCGGCAATGGACACAGCTAAAGGAGCATGAAACAGTTCCTGTAAATGCTGCGACTGACCCCGCATTTCCAGAGGGCCCGGACTTTTGAATAGCTGCTGCCAGTTGGCGTGGGGTTGGGGTCATATCAGAGCCACGACTTATGGGACAGAGCCATGAAACCCTCCCTCCCTATCCTTTCCTCCAGCAGTTGATGCTTTGAAAGTTGGTGGGCAGTTGACTCTTGCTTGTTCTTACACCACATAACCCCCTCTCTCCCTCTCTCCCCCCCCCTCCGGGCCCCTCCCCCTCCTTTCCCCCCTTACGATCTCCCCGTCAAACCCCCTCCCCAGGGCCTCCCTCCCATTACTAACATTACTAAAATTAGACAATCTTTATTACGCTGCGTAATTTTCGCCTCCGATCCCCTCCTCTCCAGGCGAGTTCGTCGAGATGCGGTACCTGACAGACAGCCGCACCACCCTAGTGTTCAACATCCCCCTGGCCGAGGTGGTCACCGACTACTTCGATCAGCTCAAGAGCCGGTCCAAGGGATACGCCAGCATGGAGTACAAGATCACGGGATACAGGTGCGAGGGGACGTGAGGGGATGAATTATAATACTAGCTTGTGGCTTCTAGCTTCTAGCTTGCGGCTCTAAGGAGGCTCTTGGGCCTCTGCTGGCTCGTACGGGCATTCGTCATAACTCTCTGGGTCATACAACCGAGGCGTAACACACACATACACACTCTCTCTACACCAGAGCAACGAAGGAACTGCTGGCGCACCGGAGAAACGGCGCAACTGATCCCGTAGGGAAGGGGGGAAATGACGCAGGAGGTAGAGTAGATGGGGAAGAGAGGGCTACAGGCGGGAGACAACTTCCAGGAGGGAGTTTTCAAGAAGTGGTGCCGAGGGTTGAGGCAAGGACGTGGGGGGAAAGGGGGGGGGGAAGCCCTATCCCGGTGCCCGTCTGGTTGTGGCGGCGGGTACTGCAGGGAAGGGGGGAGGGGAGGGGGGAAGTGGTGCGTGGACGGGTGCTGGTTGCTGCTCAGAGGCTGTTGATGTGTGGGCGGTGTGAGGCATAGGTGGGTGCCTCTCGTCCTCTTTTGCCTGCCAGTCTCCCTTCCCCACTTCCCAGTTCCCAACCCTTGACCCCCTCCCTTTGCCTGCCTGCTCTGGCTGCTGTCTCCTCCCTGCTGTAAGAGCCTCACCGTGCTTCAGCCGTACCAACTCCATTTCATTCCTTTCACCACAGCCGCCACCGGCGCCACCGCCACTCCTTGTTATTGTGTCCCCTACGCTGTGTCACTGTAGAGAGAACGACCTGGTGAAGCTGGAGGTGAAGATCAACGGGGAGCCGGCCGACCCGCTGTCCGTCATCTGCCACCGCGACAACGCCTACCGCACGGGCCGCCAGCTGACCTCCAAGTTGAAGGAGCTCATTCCCCGGCAGATGTTCAGGTTAGGCGCTTCATAATTACTAGGGGGCCCGTGTGGAGAGAGATTGTGGAGTTTAGCTCCCCCCCCACAACCCGGTGATGTACCGTATACCACACACACATACACACATACACACATACAAGCAACCACAAAAGCTCCAGGACCTGCAACTAAACCGACATAAGCAGAAGCAGCAGCTAAGGCAGCACAGCGGCGCTTGCATTGTATATTGTCTCCTGTCTGTCTTGGTTATTTGGGTCGGCTTACATACATACATACGTACGTACGTACAGTGTACGGACTGAGGAGGTTAAGGAAGCTGAGTTCGAGGGCATTACCACGTTTCGCTCATCAGCCGTGTCTGCCTTCCACAAGGGTGGGGGTAAAGATGAACCACAGACGAGTGAAGCTGATACAGGAACAGACGGATATTGCAAGGGGGGCGAGGAGGGAGAAAAGGATTGTGCGTCACTATGATGACCGAGTCTCATCGGATTTGGTATCTCGTCGCGCCACACGAGCTATTTGCAACCTCTCGGCTCGACCCCCTCCGTGTCTGACGCGTCATAACCCCACCCCACTTGATCTGATCCGACACAGGGTCCCCATTCAGGCGTGTATCGGCACCAAGGTCGTTGCCAGTGAGGCCATTGCCCCCTACCGCAAGGACGTGCTCGCTAAGTGCTACGGAGGGGACATTAGCCGGAAGAAGAAGCTGCTGCAGAAGCAGGTGGGCTGTGCGGAGGACCTGGGTGTGTGGGGAAAGCACGGCCTCTATCCCGGAGAGCCTTAAGGTGTGCTGTGAAAAGGTGGGAATATGGTTTATGCCGCCCACTGCGGTCCGTCGGGAAGGTGTGGATTTGGGTGGAACAGGGCGGGTGCTGGAATGGAACATGTGGTTGGGTCGGGGTGCTTTGCTCTTTTCCCAACGCGCGTTTGGCAGCTGCACTGAAGACCGCGTGTGTGGACTGCAGCCACTCCGCTGCACTCTGCGGGTAATGTGGTTCCTCTGTCCTCGCCCTGCTGCCCTACGGCCACCTGCGCGGCACCTTCAACCACGTGGTTGCGTTGCGTCGTGTTATGGCGCTGCGCCTTGCGTTCCGTGTCCGGCAGCCTGCCTCCCCCCTTCCTCTCCCCGTATGGCTCAATGCACCTTGCCCCCTGCACGGCTACTCCCCTCTCCCGCTGCCCTCAGGCGGAGGGAAAGAAGCGGATGAAGGCCCTGGGCAAGGTGGAGGTGCCCCAGGAGGCCTTCATGGCCATCCTCAAGATCGACCGGGAGTCCAAGGAAGAGTAGTAGTGGTGGTGAGGACAGCGACCTGGACGGAGCATGTTGTCTATGTGTGTGTGCCTCTTGGAGTGAAGAGATGAGGGATGCCAGGAGTGGTTCGGGGAGGGTAAGGAAAGGTAAGGTAGGCGGAGCGGGCACACTAATGAGCGGCCGATACGGGGGTGGAGGTACTGGTGCTGGCAGTACCTTCCATGACGGCCGCTGTATGATGGTGGTGACGTGAAGCATATGGTCTGTGTCGCTGCGGCGTGGGGTGTGGGCGTGGTAGCGGTGGAGTGGGAGGACTTCAGAGGTTTAGGATACAAGAGGGTTTACGGCTTGTTCCACGTGGCGGATAGCGAAGCGGAGACGGTGTGCAGGACTTAACTGAATAGAATGGCACACACACACGCCATGTAGTGGATGTGTGCATGTGTTTTCTGACATACAGAAGGGAGGGTGGGGCGGCCCCCTTTACCCCGGGGTAACAGACGTGGCTGTGCCAGGTGCCAGCAAGGTCCTGGTGCGACGATTGTCATGGCAGTCGGAGCCTCGAGGGATGCCAGCAGCACGGTGGTGACCGTACAACCATCCTTTCCAGGACGCAGCCTAACACCCACCGCAATCCCCGATATGGCACGTTGTGATGAACCGGGTGCGAGGGAGGTAATGTCATGTGGTGGTGTCATGAGGGGCTGTGGGAACCGTAAGAAAATGTAAAAGGAGACACAACAGGCCACATGCCGCGGGGGTTGGGGGTGCATAGAGGTGCGGTGAGTTCTCTCATCCCAACCCGGGTGAGCTGAGGGCATGAGGGCATCTGGGAAAATACCTCTACCTTTTCCTCCTCCCTACCCCCCTACACTCCCCACCTCTGCACTGGCTGAGTTTCCTCGGGTACGGCGGTGTCCTACACCGCTCCGCCAACCTCACCCATGCCAACCCCCAAAAGAGGTGTTGTGGAGACTGGAGCGGGCAACTGAAAGGAAATTTGATCTTGAGCAGCGGTGGTTGTCGGTAGGGCGTAGGAGAAGCCGGGAGATAGGGGGAGATGATGTGTAGGCGTTTTGGAAGAGAAGCGGCATCGGTCGCTAAAGGGAGGTCATGCTGTCACCATGCTATTGGTGGTGGTGGTGGTGGTGGTGGTAAGCAAGTATATGGCTTGTGGGCAGGATAAAGTGAGGAGAGCAGCGGGAGCTCGGTGTCTGCCGAAGGCCTGAAGACCTGCCCCTCACAAGGCGGCCTATATAGGACTTCAAGCGGGTGTCGGAATCGCCAAGTGGTGGAGGAGGGTCAACAAGGAGGGTCTTGATGCTTTCTGACGGGATACTGCGCGGTGATAATTGGTGTTTTTCTGTAAACGGACCCCATGCGATTGGTGCTTGGCATGCATTAGCGTTGGAAGACGGGGACCGCGGAGCGCATGAATGATGAGGAGTCGAGCCATGGGGCTGTGTGCGGTGCGGTTAACTGACTGCTGCTGATTGTGGGGACCGCATGCTGCGGTGTGCGCGCGATGTGCTGTTGTAACGGAGGTGCAAAAGCGAAGCAGCAGCAAATCGTGCTGCGTCTGTTTTCTGATCGTTCAGAGCTCGCATCATGGTGTAATAGCTCGCCATGCAGCCCTTCTGGCAAGGGTTGACGACGTGCCGGGAAGCAGCACGACCTGTACGGCAGGGTACGGAAACCTGGAGCCCTTAGCAGAGGGTAAGCTAAAAGGCCTGGGTTGAGCAGTCCTGGAAGCAGTCAGTGTCGTACATCATGGAGCCAAGCCAACTCTATTCGTACTTGTCCTGTGCGATGAGGCACCTAATCGCAACCGTTCACGGTAATGGGTTACAGCCATACACACGTGGGGCAGGACGATGTTAAACCATGGACCATTGCTACTGGAGAGTAAGCGATGCTCGTGATGGGGTTTTGCATTGAGCCGAGACGGTGGCTCTTTTCAAGAAGGCACCACTGTTGCAACTTACAACGCACACCCGCACCAGAAATGAATGCTTTCACTGGCGCCGATGGACGCAATGCAGCAACCCTACCGGAGGGCTGACACTGCAACTACGTTGCAGAGCGAACGAGAAAGCCATGCAGGATTCTTCCGATCAATAAGAGGCGGCCTAATTAGGATGCAATCATTACAAGGGGGGCAGGGAACCAACCCGCATCAGTAGCCATACATGCTAAAGCGGTTGACTTTAAACCAACCTAAGAAGCAGGGAGCCGCGCATTCGCAAGTACCCGAGGACCGCAAATGCCCAGGGGGCCTTCAAACAAAGGGGCAAAGCGTACACCCAGACTCTCGGACAGGGTGCGAGGACGAGACGAGGGGCAGGGAGCGTACCCTCAATACCAGCCAAACACGCACACAGACTCCTGCACACAGACTCCTGCACACAGACTCCTGCACACAGACTCCAGACGCCAGGCAGGTGCAGGGTGTTGTTCCGCCCGGAGTAGCTCCGAAAGGAGCTGCAGGAGCCAGACGTTATCACCGATGCGGCGGGAGTGAAGGAATGCGGTTTGCTCCAAGTCAAGGTGACTCCAAGGACCGGCGAAGCAAGCGGCGGGCCAGCACACGTGCCAGGGTTTGGTAATCCGTGTCGAGCAGAGTGATGGGATGGTAGTTGGCTGGGCATGTCCGGTCGCCGGGTTTGGTAAGGAGGAGATGACGCCGCCCCGTGGATGACACCATACGGCACCTCCCATGTGGGGCCCACTGCAGCGAAAACTCGGGCTAGCAGCGGAGCGAGATGTACGGAAAACCCTGGTAGAGCTCTGCCGGGATACCATCTGCGCCAGGGCCCGGTCGGCGGGTGTAGCGTGCAGTGCGGCCAGTACCTCACCACTGCTGACCGCCGTCCAGCCCAGGGCCGCGAGGGGGCCCAGCGGGCAGCGCTTGCTGAGGCCGTGAGAGCAGCCAGGACTTGCTGGCGGGCTGTGACGGATCCGGAGACGCCGAGGCGGCCGTGCAGATCCCTTGCCAGGGGGACGCCATGACGTTAGGCATCTGCAGGGCAGGGCTGCGGCGACGAGCAGTGGCCGCACTTAGGAGGGGAGGGCAGGACCGGGGTGTTCTCCCGTGAGCAGCCAGTCCAGGCGAGTACGGCAAGGGCAGTGATGACGACGATGCGGTGGTCGGAGGAGGGATGGGAGCCCGTCCTCATTCCTGGCGGACGTGTACGGCTGAACGCGGGTGCATTTGACGCGGCCACGCAGTCTAGAGCGCACGGGGCATTACCGGACAATACGAGTTGCTTTGCTGCATTTATTTATGCACTTTGGCGTTGATCTGATGACGCCAAGACGCTTTGGCGTTTTTGACAGCAGTTTGATAGCTGTTGGACGCCGCGACTAAATTCTTGAGGCCATCGATATGATTGCCCAGTAGAAATGCTGAAAACAACATTAACGCTGCAAAAAGCCGCGCTTCGCTGCCCCCAAAGGGCCCCAAAGGGCTGCTGAGGCTAACGGGCTCAGGGGCTACATTCCTGCAGCATGCGTGGCGCTTTAGTTCTTACGGTAACCCCGTAATTTGGCTATGATGTAGCGTGCCGACGTTGACCGACCCACGGGTCACTCGCAAGCCTTCGTGAAAGATGCACCGCGCGCTGCCCAGCTCCATTAGGTCCCATTCAACACAATACTGAGTATGAACTTTAGGTTCCTATACAGCTACCGCGCCATTCTTCCTTGAGTATGGGATATGCATACGCGTTTTGTCGTCTTGGGTCCCAAATTTGTCCTCAGGATATTCGCATCGGGGTGTACGGGTCGTGAAGGGTTATGCAACTCTTCACCAAGGGGCTATCGCGATGTCGCGGCGCCTTTGTCACGTCGTCCACAGCTCAGCCGTAATATCCAACCCGACGTAAATACAAACATACAACAACTCCTCGGCGAAGCCGTTTTCGCAAAACCATTTTCTCGCTGCGCTTTCCTCCTAAATGTGGGCTACGTGGTGCCGGGTGACACAGCCAGCAGGAAGTGCCGCTTCCGAGTACTTGAACGCCCGCAGGGCTTCATGAAGCACAACTGGCGCCGTGTGATTTCACACACATGAAACTCTGCAACTTCATCGATGCTCTTCACCTCACCACCGTGGATCCCATATCAAGCCAGCACAGAGTGACTATTGCTTTTCAAAGGGCGCCCTAACGGAGAGGCGCACGCAAGTGCATTTCGTTTGCCCCGGCCGCCCGAAACGCACTCTCTTCTTCCTCCTCCTCTCGTCGTCGGCTTCGGCAGCAAAACATAGACACCAACTTCTTGTGACCTTTGGTCGCGCAGCATAGCCTTTGCCCAGGCAGAACTTGGAACGCTGAACCTCGCAGCGTCCCGTAACAAGTGGTAGTATGTCGACAGGTCGCGGCGCCGAGAACCAGGGCGCGCGGGGCCCAGGCCCAGCGCCCGAAAATGCACAACAGCACCAGAAACAACAAAGTAATGATGTCAACAATGATAATAATAATAATCAAGTCAGGATTGCGGCGCCTGCAGGGCTTCACGAACAGGGTGGGCCCGACGACTTTGATGTTGAAGGCGGTGGTGCGTCCCGGGAGCGCAAGGGCTTCGCGCCCTCTGAAGGCCTCACTTCGCAAGGTAGGTAGGTAGGTAGGTAGGTAAGCGGTGAGGTAGGTAAGGCAGTCTCGATGTGTTGGTTGGTTGGTTGGTTGGTTGGTTGGTTGGTCGGTTGGTTAGGGTTGCGGCAGACGTTAGGTTAGGGTTGCGACAGACTGAGACTGACACTGAGGGGAGGCTGAGGCAGCCAACTCCTTTTCACACACCCGGTTTCCCCCCTTTCCGTTTGTCCACCAACCTGACCCCCCAGACCGCATGACGTCCTCCTCCTCCCCCCCTCGTTGCATGTACACCCCTCCCCCCCTTCACAGCGGCCTCCGCCCTGCTGGCCCAGTGGGGCCGTAACGAGCTGGAGGAGAAGGTGACCCCCTCCTGGCTCATCTACTTGAAGCAGGTGCGTGCGCGTCTGTCTGTCGTCTGTCTGTCTGTCGTCTGTCTGTCTGTACATGTACGCACCCCGTGTATACGTACGAATATGCTGAAATGCGTGTCTGTCCATCTGTATGTCTGTGTGTACACACGTATGTGGAGGAGATGGATTTAAGGGAGACACCGCGAAACACGTGGAGGTGGACGAGGACTGTGTTTGTTTATGTATGTGTGGTGTGGCGTGTACTAGTAGTGGTTGGGTGACATTGCCTCCGGGTGAGGGGGAGGGCTACCGAGCAGCCTAGCCAAGTACGGAAATGTACGACCAACATACGACCAATAGAATCACGACGGCCCCCATCCGCTCCCGCTTGCAGCTGACCGCCCCCATGCCCATCATGATTTGGCTGGCGGCCATCATCGAGGCGGCCATTGAGAACTGGGCGGACATGGGCATTCTGTTCGGGATACAGTTCGTGAATGCGACATTGGGATGGTAGGTGGTAGTGGGTGGTAGTGGGGGTGGCGAGGGAAGGGAGGGGTTTTGGAAACGTTGCCGGAGGAATGCAAAGTGATGAAAATGGGGGCGAGCGTTATGTACGTATGTATGTGCATCTACTTATGTATGTGGGTGAGTGGGTATGAGAGGGAGGCGAAGTGAAGGCGACTGGGGGTTGCCCACCGTGAGACGTCCCCTCAGCCGACCCCGTACCTAAACCCCCTCCTCCCTCTCCCCCTCGCCACCGATACCCCTCTCCTTCTCCCGCATTCTTTTCCCGCATTGACCTCCCAATACATCCCAATCCCCTGCTCCAGGTATGAGACTACCAAGGCCGGCAATGCGGTGGCCGCCCTGAAGGCCTCCCTGAAGCCGCAAGCCACAGCCAAACGTGACGGCAAGTGGGTTAACCTAGACGCGGCGCTGCTGGTACCGGGAGACCTGGTACTGCTGGGTTCCGGTTCCAACGTCCCAGCGGATTGCCTCATCAACCACGGAACAATCGATGTGGACCAGTCGGCGCTCACGGGCGAGTCCCTGCCCGTCACCATGAATGCGGGCGACAGCGCCAAGATGGGTTCCACCGTCGTGCGGGGGGAGACGGAGGCCACCGTGGAGGTGAAAGGGAAAGGGAAAAAAAGGGGGGAAAGGGAGGGAAGGGGAGGGGGAGGCGGAGAAGGAAGAGGAGGGGGAAACAGCACAGGAGGTGTTCGGGAGGCAGGTGAGCAAGACCTTACAGTCGGGTGGGGGAGAGTGTGGAGGGAACGGCAGAGGGGGTTTCGGGGCGGAAGAGATGCTGTGGGCAGATCTAGCGAATGGAACAACATGCCAGAGTGAGGAGCGGTTCTCGGCGATGTTGTTACGTGTCGTACAGACGATGTCGTACTCGTCATCACGCAAATCCGTACCTCCCCGCGACCCTCAGCACAGACACTGACACGCACCTCCCCCCCCTCGCCATCCTACCCACCGCCACCACCACGACCACCTCCCCACCAGTTCACAGGGCGGAACACATTCTTCGGAAAGACCGCCAACCTGCTACAGCAGGGCGGTGACGAGATGGGCCACCTGCAGAAAATCCTGCTCACTATCATGGCCGTACTCGTCCTCACCTCCCTCACCCTCTGCCTCACCGCCTTCGGCTACCTGCTGGGCCGCCACACGGGCTTTAGAGAGGCCCTGAGCTTCACTGTGGTGCTGCTGGTGGCCTCCATTCCCATCGCTATCGAGATCGTGTGTACGACCACCCTGGCGCTGGGCTCCCGGGAGCTGTCCGCGCATGGCGCCATCGTGACTCGCCTGGCTGCAATCGAGGATATGGCGGGGATGAACATGCTCTGCTCGGACAAGACAGGCACACTCACACTCAACAAGATGGTGATCCAGGTTAGAATGGGGAAAGTATGAAAAGGGGGAGCGGGGGGAGGGGGGGAGCGGGGGGCGGGGGGGAGGGACCGCTACCGGTGATTTGCTCGGATCCAATGTAACGAACTTCGTTCGGTTAGGTGGTGTGGACGTGTTGACAGTTGGTCCGTTGCTGCTTCCTGCATGTAGCTCCTCACCCCCCAACACTTGGAGCCATCCCACACATGATCCGTCGATTCCCACAACCTGCTCCCACTTCTTTCTTTTGCATGTATGTGTTTGTTGGCTCTTGTTTTCCTCCTCCCGGCTTTGGCTATATTTCCCGCCTTCCTCCCCTCCCGCGTGCCTTGCTGTCCCCCTCCCCTTCCCTCCCTCCTCCTCCTCGCCCGCCAGGACGAGTGCCCCACCTACCTGCCCGGAGTGGACCGGCACCAGGTTCTGCAGACCGCCGCTTTGGCCGCCAAGTGGCGGGAGCCCCCTCGGGACGCCCTGGACACCCTGGTGCTGGGGGCCGCTGACCTGCCCTCCCTGGAGCGCCACCAGCAGCTGGATTACATGCCCTTTGATGCCCGAAGCAAGAGGACCGAGTCCACCATCAGGGCCCCGGATGGCCGCATGTTCAAGGTGAGGGCTGGGGGTTGGGGCAGAGGGGGGAGTTGGGGAACGGGTGTGTGTGCGTGCTCTGTGTGTGTGTGTGTACACGTATGGTATGTTGCGATAGTCTGCATGGAGGTTTTAGGATTCTTCATCGGTGTTTGTTGTACGGCCGGTTTTAACTGACGGTGGTGCTAGTGCTCGCCCTGGAGCTCCTCCGTGTGCATTGGGTCCCCGTGTGCGTTGTTTCCGGTTTACGACAAACCCTCCACCTCTCCACAGTGTTTTGGAGCTTCATTTCCCCGTACCTTTCCCCCCTTCTCTCCCTCAATTCCCCCCTTGCCCTTCCCCTTCCCTGTGACCCCCTTCCCCCAGGTATCCAAGGGAGCCCCCCACATCATTCTGGGTTTGCTGGACCCCGCTGATGCCGAACAACAGGGTGTACGGCAGGCAGTTGAGGCCCACGTGAAGGCGCTGGGCAGGCGGGGCATACGGGCCCTGGCGGTCGCGCAGACGGACAGCCCCGACGGTGGGGAGGAGGGCTATGGGGCAGGGGGATCCGGACTACCCTCCTGCTACCCGTCTCCCTCCTTGCCCCCGACCCCCTCCACCACCCGCCCCTCCACCACACTTCCTTACTCCCCTCCCCTCACCCCCTCCATCGGGCCCCCGTTGTTCCCTCGTGTCCCTCCCCCTCCCCCACATCCGCCGCCGCAGCACTCTTTCCCCACTTGGCAGCAGCTGCACACGCTCGTGGTTTATCTCTTCCCCCTCCTCTCTCCCCCCGCACCCGCTCAGGTCCCTGGCACATGGTGGGGTTGCTGACCTTCCTAGACCCGCCCCGCCCCGACACCAAACGGACGATAGAGAGGGCGCTGGAGTTCGGTGTGGACGTCAAGATGATCACCGGGGACCACTTGCTGATTGCCAAGGTTGGGGGTTTCAAGGGGGAAAGGGGGGCCGGGGGATGGAAGGGCGGGGAGGGACTAGCGTACCGTATTATCGGACGTACGGTATTGAAGGGGGAGATGGGGCTGTGTGCCTCGTGTGTGTTTACGTCCTTCCGCGTCATCCAGTCGGCAGTGGAAACCCACCTGCGACTGCCCCTGCCTCACGATCTGATCCCCACAACTAAGGCCTAAAGACGGCCAGAAGGTATGTTGTACATGTCGTACATGGTGTGCACGTATATACCTAGGTTAATACCTAGGTTAATACCTAGGTGCGCGCATATGCCTGCCTAGGTGTAATCTTACTCCGCTGATCGGAGCCTGCCGCCCCTCGGGTTAACCCACCGACCCCCGCGGGGCGCCCTTCCGCCCTCCTTGCTTAGGAGACCGCCCGCGTGCTGGGTTTGGGCACCAACATCCAGGAGCCCGCACATCTGCCCATGGTGGACGCGGAGGGTAAGGCCCCGAAGGATTTAGGCAAGAAGTACGGCAAGATTATTATGGAGGCTGATGGGTTTGCGCAGGTGAGGAGGGAGACGAGCCCATCCGTGTGCGCGTATGTGCGCATGTGTGTATGTATGTATGTATATCGCGGAATGGCGGGGTAGCTGTGAAGTATTTCAGCGTCGTCTTCCCTCCCCCCCTCCTCTTCCCTTCCCCGTGTCCCTCTATCGCCCGCTTTCTCCCTCCATGCCCCATGCTCACGTCTCCCTCCTTCCAGGTTTATCCCGAGCACAAGTACCTGATTGTGGAGGCGCTCCGCCAGAACGGTTTTGCTGTGGGCATGACAGGAGACGGAGTCAACGACGCACCGGCATTGAAGCGCGCAGATGTCGGCGTGGCGGTGCAGGGCGCTACAGATGCAGCGCGTGCTGCTGCAGATATTGTGCTGACGCAGCCGGGTCTGAGCACCATCATTGAAGCTATTGTGGTGGCGAGGTCCATCTTCCAGAGGATGCAAAACTTCATCAACTACCGAATCGCAGCCACGCTGCAGCTCCTCACGTTTTTCTTCATCGCGGTTTTCGCCTTCCCCCCGTCCAAGTACATGCCGCCCGGTGAGCTGCCCCCGGTTAGGGGGGGCCCAAGGGAGAGAAGATGCGGGTCGGACAAGTTAGTGAAGGGGGGAGATGCAGAATCGGAACCTGGAAGAACCGCACGGTGGGGGGGGGGAGGGGGAGGGGAAAGGGGAGGGGAAAGGGGAGGGGAAGGGGGGGGGGAAAGGGGAGGGGAAGGGGAAGGGGGAGGGGAAGGGGGAGGGGAAAGGGGAGGGGAAAGGGGAGGGGAAAGGGGAGGGGAATGGGGAGGGGAAGGGGGAGGGGAAAGGGGAGGGGAAGGATCGCATAAATCTGGGCGCGCCCTTACCCCCTGTCGTACAGGTCTCGATGAGGAGCCGTGGCCGTCGTACTTCAGGATGCCGGTACGGCTTTCTGCGCACGGAAGGGGTGTTGGGTTGAAAGTACGGGTGTTGGATGGGGCCCGGTCACGCCTTGTTCCTGTCCTGTTGCGTCCCTGTGTGGGTCCCCCTCCTTCCCCCCCCTTCAGGTGCTGATGCTGATGCTCATCACTCTGCTCAACGACGGCACCCTTATCTCCATCGGCTACGACTACGTGAAGCCCTCGCACATGCCAGAGAAGTGGAACCTGCCGGTGAGTGAAGTGGTCCCAAGCCCGCGGGGCAAAAGGGGAGGGCGCGAAACGAGTGGGGGGAGCGGGGGGAGAGTTAGCTGCCCTTGGGCCACTGCTGACAGTCCGCTCGAGCTGGTGACCGCAACAGGAGTGGATGGGATCACCCGCGGGACTTAGCCCCGTGCAACGTCGGATTACGCAAACACACACCCACGCGCACGAACACGTCCACACGCGCACACATATACACACCCACATACACACGCCGTACGGAACCCGCCCGCCTCCGCCCGACCGACCGAATGGTTTGCCACTCGACTGCCGCTACGAAGGGGAACTTCCTGTGGGCCAGCCCGTCTATCTCCCCCCAGCACATACACATGGGGGGGGAGGGGTAGTTACGTCGGCAATTGGTTGTTTGCTCCTTGCACCGCTCACCGTATGACCCCCTGCCGGCCTCCGGGACCCGTCCGCTCGCCCTCGAAGGCTCTGTTCACCACGTCCATCGTGTTGGGAATGGTGGCTTGCGGCTCCAGTTTGCTGCTGCTGTGGGCGGCACTGGACAGCTGGAACCCGGACGGAATATTCCAGCGATGGCACATCGGTGGCGTACAGTACGGCAAGGTACGGCAGGCAGTGACAGGCTGGGCAGGGAAGAATTGACTCCACCCACTTCGCCGCCATCACCACCACGATGATAAATCAGTCTAGGATCATTTCATCACCAGAACTGCCCACTGCCCTACGTCCCAATGCCTGCGGCCCCCTCTTCTCCCTGCCCTCCCCACTTCCCTTTCCCTTCCCTTCGAACTGATGGAGCGGCTCAGCCGCCTGTTGAACCTGTTTGCCCAGTCCCAACTCAAACGCTCGTTACAGCTTTTCCTGCCGTCGCGTCTCTCCCAGTCGCCCGAACCTAATTTGTTGAGACGCAGTAGTTTTGAGACACACGCCAACATCCATTTCCCGACCCTCCGTTGCATCCTTTGACAGCACCGGCAGTCCATGATAATGAAATAATATATTAATCATTATACTAATTTATATATTAAATTGTTATTATATGTGTTAAAATAATCATTTATTAATATAGCGCTATATTTAATAAAGATAGCGCTCGCTATCTGGGCTTGGTATACGGGCCAGAACGGCCTTTTAGTGCGTGCCGTCAGCAGTTATGTGATACAGGTCGGTCCGCTATGTTTTCCTTGAGCGCGAAGCTGGACAAAATGAAGCTGTTTGCCCCCGACGTGCGAATGCGGTGCTTTGCAACCCAAGTCCGAGCAATTCTGTTGTATGGCTGCCAGGCGTGGGGCCCTTTTGCGCTGGCAGAGGTCGTGGACAGGGCGGGAAGGCGGCGAGATAAAGCCAACCTTGCGGAGGGCATGTTCGAAGCTTGTTTGAAGGATAGCGCAGTCCAGCTGCAGATTTTATTCACGAGGCAGGTAGTGGGGGCGGCACGGCCATCCCACCGGTTGTTGTATGCGGAGCTGGCTGAACTCCCCTTACAGTATTACATGATGAAACAGATGCTCCGTTTCTGGAACCGCCTTCAAAAGCAAGTGGGGTCCATTGCTCATGCAGTTTTACGGCAGGAGATAACCGATGCCCTGACCAACCCGGAATGGGAGGGTTGGGGATCCTAAATGTTACGACTGTTTTCCTTTTTGGAGTGCAATATGTGGAGCGGAATACCGCAAGAAGTCATGGGGGTAATGGAGCGTGTTGACTGATTGTTGAGTAGGCCTCTACCCGAAGGAGCGGTGATAACGGCACTAAGAGAGCGTTTGATGAGCGGCTGGGACCATGCGCGTCTGACTGTCTTGCCAGAGGAGTACCCATCAGATGGGAAGAAACCGGGAGTGCAAATGGCGAAGTATAAGCACTGGATGGGGCTGCCCTTTTCGGGAGCCGCAGCCGTCATGTGGCCAGCACATGCTAAGGTTTTCGTTTCTCGTTCAGCACATCGTAAGCTAATGCAGTTTCGTTTATGTTGCTGGGCTTTGGAGGCAAACAGAGCACGAAGGGGCAAGTACCATATCCCCAGGGGGCAGCGGTTTTGCCGCTGTTGTGGTACCAATCGCCAAATCGAGGATGAAAAACACGTGTTATTGGAATGCCCAGCCTATAATGATATTCGTGCGGAAGAGGGATTCGATCATCAACCGAGCATGTTGGGAACCAGTACGTCTGGCGAAGATGTTGGAACGTATGTGGGCTCGCCGCAACTCAGTTATCCCCTTTGGGCGCTAGCCTAGACTGATAGTGCGGTGTTTCCTGTTCTCCGTGGCTTTTAGGCGTATAGATATTGCCCTTGGGCCTTCGGCTCATATGGGTAGTTTTACAGGTACGGGGTTACGCACCCCCAACCATGTAACACACACACACAAATATTAAATATAACATATGCATATTCATAAAATAAATATTAAATACGCAGGCGTCTTTTCCGCAATCGTGTAATCTCAGCAACCGCTCCCGCTGCCCACAACCTCCAGATCACGACGATGATCTATCTCAAGGTGTCCGTATCGGATTTCTTGACGCTCTTCTCCGCGCGCACTCACGGGGGCTTCTTTTGGTCTGTGCGGCCCAGTCCCCTCCTGCTGGGGGCCGCGGGTGTAGCGCTGTCCCTGTCTACCGCCCTGGCCTCCGCCTGGCCCCGGGGGCATCTGGATAAGCAACCTGTGGAGGGTCTTGCATACGGCGAATACACGTTGCTGCCGCTGTGGATCTGGATCTACTGCATTTTCTGGTGGTTCGTACAGGACGCGCTGAAGGTTGGGGTGTACTGGCTGATGCGCAAGTGAGTGGCTGTTGGCGGGGTTGGGGTTGGGGTTGGGGTTGGGGTTGGCCCCCTGGACGCCAAAAATTGGTGAGAGGGGAGGGAGTGTAGGGAGGGCCGAGGTTTTTGTTACTGAGCTTTTCACTACTAGCGTTCGCGGGTGGACTTGGCCACTACCCTAGCTTCACCGCTACGACTCCGCCACCACCGCCGCCGCCGTTCCTCTGTACGCACCCTGAACCTGGATTGTACCGCCTTGACGTCCTGCCGTACATACCGTACCAGGTACAACATTTTCAACATCAACACCCACCAGGTGAGGGCTGTTGGCCGTGTTATTCCGCACTCATGCTCAGCTCCCTTCTCCGTCATTGTTCGGACGCATGTGTGTGCCGCTTTGAAGAAGGAAAGCCTTCAACTCACATGCAACGAAACTTGAAACGGGATGTGTTCTAGGCTCCTGACTTCCCTATTTCTGATAAGTCTAAGAGCGAGCATAATGCAATGATACCGTCAGCGTGTAAGAAGGATAGAATACAGCAATTGGACTTCCCATTTGCGTGTCGTCTCGACCCCCTGCTTGGTCCCCCTCCCTCTGCAGCTTGTCAACCTGCGTGAGGCCACCTCCCCCGAAGAGCCGGGTCGACCACTGGCCGCAGCCTCCGTGGGCCTTACGGAGACGAAGCTGCTGCAGCACCGCATCGCGAATGCGGTGGAAGCGCTGGAGAGGATGTCGGGTGGGTTTGACCGATGGGAAGGATGGCAGGGTTGGGAAGGGCTTGGCTGTGCCACGAGGTGCATATGTTACTATGAAATGTGTGGGGAGCAGTGACATGCTGCCGGTCCCGTTTACCAGGTCGGCATCAGGTGAGATATTACAACCTTGGGTGCGTGGGATCATGAGGCGCGTGGGATCATGACATGCAGGTTTGTGTGTTACAGGGTGTTGCTCCTTACAGGTAAGGCACTGGACTAGCCTTGAAAAGCTCAAGCTTTTGCTTGAAGCAACGATGTAGGGCGTTTCTATCAACCCCAGGTAATGCCCTGGGTTACTCCTTTAATATATGACTAGAGCAAAATTGCGATTAGCCAAGTATTACTAAGTCTGTAAAAGTCGGGGTTCAGTATACGGCTGTAGGCTGTTAGTGCGAGTCGAGGCGGCGGGATTACACTTTATAATCGTAAGCTAAGGCTAGGGACATAAGTTCTCGTTGGGTTTCCAATAATAAATGATAATGATCTGATAAAAAATGAACATGTACAATTCTAAAGTGACTAATTATAATATATCCATGCGCAAAAAGGCATTTCGCTACCGGGACTCGAACCCGGGTCTCGAGAGTGAGAATCTCGTATCCTAACCGCCTAGACTATAGCGAATGTGATGCTACAATGGGACGGCAGACATACATATAATGATCCATAACGGCTTAGAACTCCCGAAAATCGGTTTCAATTGACGTGGGGTGTTTGCGCTCGGGTCGCCGCACGTTGCGCAGGTCTTTCACCTGGCCAGATTGCGCGAGTCTCACAGGGCCTAGCGCTTGCACGCACCAGCGCAATGGCTCGCCGCAGTCGACCCGTCACACCACCAGGAGCGCCGCCACCCTCCGATGTGGAGGCAGCGGTTGCACTACCGCCCGAGATGTACGTTGAGGAGACGGCGGGAGCGCTACGAGAGGCCGTGGAGGAGCTCAGTCCGGAGGTGAGGCCGTCCATACCGTTTCCTGTGTTGTGTTGCTATTCGCTGAGCTGACAGCGTACCTGCGACACTGGTATAGATCTCTGGGACAGAAAAGCCGGCAGCATGCCGTGCCACACTATCCTTGCTCAAATGTGGCGGCGCCAAATGTTAACCGAAAAACTCTTGCCACGCACCTGTTTCCCAAGTTGCCCTTCATTTGATGCCCGTAATCCATCCGCATGTCAATAGGTCCGTGCTGAAATTGAGCCGCATTTGGCCCCCGTGGCGGTGGCGGCTCAGCACCTGGACACAGTCACTCGGGCCTTTCAAGGCCCCGTTCGTGCAGCAGGTACAGTCACGGCAGGGGAGGCTATCACTGGCCCCGCGGGTGGCTCCCAGCCCCCCGGCGCATCCCGTTTGCCTTGAGAAGAACCTCCCAAAGATTGGATGTTGGTATGAAGAGACTTGAGAGTGGGGAAGGAGTGGGGAAGGGAAGTTGGCGGGGCATGGGAGGGAATGAATAGAACAGGTGCAAGATCGAAAGAAGGGAGGATGGTAATGTTCACTGCAGATATGGTCCCTGAAGGGGAAGGGTGAGGAGGTAAGGCAGGGTGGGTTGGAAGGGGCATATGTGAAGGTGAAGGCCAGCAGACATTCCGGTCGGCATCAGAGCGGAGTGGAGGCGATGCCATGTCGGCTAGCCTTGCGAAGGCTGATGTGTGATTGGGGCTCCGGCTGGGTATGTACCTGGCCTGGATGGTGTTGCAGATTGGCGCGATGCATGGCTCCCCTGGAGTCCGGGAGAGGTTCTTTTGAAGCGAAGTGGAGTGCGCATCCTGTTGTGGGGTTATCCTTGGAAGTTGTGTTATGGTGTCCGATGAGGAAACCTGAGTTGTTAATGTCTACCATTTATAGGCTTTGGTAACGATGGCTGGACACGTTGACAAATAAGGCTGCGCATTTGTAACTACAAGCTGAAACAAAATTGCCGTTAGTACCAGGTCGCGGATGGATAAGCCATATTCAGGTTTTTTGAATTTTTACTAAGCTTTATTTCAGGGAGGCTTCAGGGCAGAAACAATACCTCCGCTCCAAGGGGTGGGGTAGGCGTAATGGATGGCACCATATGCAAGGTTAATACAAAAGGCAGGAGACAAGTGTTCGAAGACAGGTATGTACGACGTGCTTCGGAGAGTTTAGTGGGATTGTTTCCAGTACCAGTCCTGAAAAGGGCACGCGGCTAGAGGCCGTTAAACTAGCTATGATTCGCGTCACCGAATGGTTGGGGTTCCGGCTCAGAGATTAATGATGGGTGGTGTGGAGAAAGGCGGTACGTTTCACTAATCCACATAAGAGCAGCTGTACAGCTTATATTTAAGACTGTGGTCGTGTCAGCTAAAAGACAGGAGCACACTACAGGAGCAAACTTGCAGACACCGCTCATATAAAATTACCGCTGATACTTTAGCAATCAATTAGTCTTACGTCACCATGCTACTCGCACAGTTATATCGTTACCCTGATCATCGAAAAGCAGCGAAGCGATAACAATATCTAAGAGGAAAGGCCTGATCGCATGGTCCAAAGCGTCGGCTCTTTGATTGCTGTGTGGAATTTGCTATAAAACCAAAACCTACAGGATTGCGTCCCAAAGCCAATGTCATGTATTTCGACAGTCGAAAAGCACGCCTTAACTACCGGTGCACGATAACCTACAAAGGGAACTGCTTTTGCTTCCGTCATGTAATAAGCGCTCCGGTTATTGTGGCTTTACCGCTCCTACGTGCACAGCATACTTGGGAGGTATTTACGCTTAGGCATCCAAGATGAATGCAAAGCCCTAACGTTACAATCATGTCAGAAGAAGGCCAAGAAGAGGCAACAAGTAATACTCCTTTCCATCCAGATACCCAACAAGCGGTAGGCAACAGCCCACCGCAAATGGAAATCATATTACAGCACCCCTTCGATGAGATGGGCCTTTAGATGGTCGACCAGCACCACCACAGTGAGACCACAACAGCGCCATACCCTTCACAGCACATGTGACAATACATACATTTCTAAATAAATCTAGTACCATGAAAATGGTAACAGCAGCCTTTCCAGACGTAAGCGGAAATCGTCAGTCGAAAACACAATAAGACGCCCAAATCACCATGAGTAATCGCGTGGCCATGAAAGCCAATACTGCATACCGCAATGGGGTATACCAACTTTCTCAACCCAAGAAGCAAAGGGGTACTAACCAACTTTCTCAACCCAAGAAGCACCAACGCGGCGCCATGCCGTGAAGGGCAAACTATGCCATGCCATCCAAAACCAACCAAAGAAAATCGGGAATTCACCTGATATTTGATTCCCAATTGACAGAACAACAGCCAATGCGGTATGTAGCATCGTAAGACATGGATCCGGACTCAACGATGAGAGACGTGTCACCAGCGCTGCTCCAAAACCCACCGTAACACCAAAATAAACAGACGAAACTGAAAGAGAATAAGGCCAGCAGGTAAGTACCTGACGCGCGTAAAGTAACTTCAACTCTTATCACATACCGTTGGACGGGGAATCCTGCAGCATACTGCTCTGTACAATCAACGAGATGAGGCAAGGAGCCGCAATTTAACATGCGAGATTAGGTAATGCCCTATTTGCTGCGTTGTTTTTGGTCCCCCATTCCCGCGTACCTTTTGACACGTACAATCACTTTCCTCTTCATGCCGCACTTCGTAATCAATACTGTGCTGGCACTGGGTTCCCAAAGCCACATGGAAGGCTTTTGATAAACTTTGTAAAATTTTATTCCATAAATAATACCTATCAGCATTCCCATTATTCCCTTTCCCATCGGCTTTCGAGAAATGACCGAGAGCAGTCTGCCCGATTCCCGCCAACTCGGACCTACGAACTCAGCCCAACACCCAAGGGGGCGCTGGCCACACGTTTCTCCATACAGAAACCCTCCCGCACACTCCTCTACTCCGCCGCTCACTTAGCATTAAGTTCCTGTCGCTCGGTCGTCTCGCCACCCACAACGACTGAACCACCGATGCCGCCTCTGCCCAGCCAGGTCATGCAACCCGTGCGACTGCCAGTATCCTCGCTAACCTTGGATATGCAGGATTCCTTCGAAGAGTCCACATCCCCGAGTTGCACTGAGCTCAGGCAAGCGGGATATAATACACCTCACCAGCATGCGGCAAGTATGCCGGACTCGCACCACGCGGCAAACGACAGGATGAGCGCTTATTCCCTTAGCAGTGGGCCCCGCCTACCAACATACTGCCTCTTCCATACCTCACAGCGCCGCAGCAGGATGATGGTTGTTGCTGTTCCGCGACAACCCTTGTGTGTTGGCCCCGGTGAGCCCAGCTGCGGTGTTGGCCGCCAGCCTCTCTGCAGCGTCACGCACACCCTCCAGCACGGGGTTGATCTCGCCGCGCATTTTCGGATCCAGGTCCGAAGTGGCCACCTCCAGATTACCCACTGCCTGCTCCAGGCTGGCAACGCCATCTTCCATGTCGCCCTTGACAGCATGCCCACCCTACAGGAGTGAGCGGTGCATAGTTCAACGTGGTGGGAAATTATATTTTACGATGTGGCCTACACAATTATAACAGATACCGAAGCACAGCGCTGGCAGTACACGAAAGCTAAATGACCAGTTCAGAAACGTCCCAATGAAGCCAGCGGGAGCAACGGGGTTCAGCTCACGGCGCACCTGCTTGAGGTTGGTGGAGATCTGAGCGAGGTTTGCGGAGGCCCGCATAAGGTTTGCGGAGAAGCGACCCAGAGCACCCTCCTGCTTCATGACGTGCGCAATCTTCTCCTGGGCCTCTCCCACCTGGCACATTGGCGTTATTAAACTCGCATCAAGCGTGGCTGAAGGGAGAAGGCGACTGCCACCTTAGCACCAGTGTAGGGGAAACACTAGAATTGTGGCAAAGGTCAGTCCACGCCAAAGGAATGCGTTGTTTATCTAACCGTGGTGAGCTGTACAAACCATAGACCCACCTTGGCAGCAAGCAGTTTGCCCTCAACAAGGCCTACGCTGTGGCGCGCCAGCGGATCGCCGTGCACGTTCGTCGCGTCACGCTTGTTCACGACCAACTGCGAACAGAGAAGATAAAACGTTATTGCGCAGTTTCGAAATAGTCAACACTTCGTAATGAGATGCCAATTGAGCATGAGTACCAGAGCAGGAGCTGCTTACCGCGCTGTTGATGTCGAACAAGTTCAGCTTGTGCATTACCCAGTACGTCAACACCTGCGCAGGTACAGTGCGTTACCACTCAAAATTATTGCGCCGATGTACATCATCAGCAACGCTGTCGGACAGTATGTGGAACCAAGCTACACTATTTCCAGATCCGGACCTCCGGACTCATCCATGCTCTGGGCTACAACATCTGTGCATTCCCAATCCAAGCCCGCCCGTGAGTTGCGAGCGTCGACATAGGTACAAATAGCCTCCTCCCCCCGTAGGACTGACGAAGAGATCTAAAATTCCGAAGCAGCGCCCACGTCCAAGCTTTTAGGGCTTCAAGATACCTTGAGAGCATCTTGCACGAACCACCAGAAGATGCAGTAGATCCAGATCCACAATGGCATGAGGGTATAATCACCGTACGCAAGGCCCTCGGTAGGAGTGTGGTCCGTTTGACCCTTGGGCCAGACGCAAGCCAGGATGGTGGAAATAGATAGAGCCAACAAGGCGGCGCACATCAGGACCGGGCTGGGTTTCGATGACCAGAAAAAGCCGTCGTGGGTGCGCGCGGAGAAGAGCGTCAGGAAATCCGATACGGACACCTTGAGATAGATCATCGTCGTGATCTGGAGGTTGTGGGAACCCAGGAACGTTTAAATTAGATCGGGCACAGTTAGCATGCGAAACAACCAACAGTCTGCACACCAGCGCTCCAGGCCAGGCAGGCCCAGGGAAGCGAACACCCGAAAAAGTAGGAATTGTCAAAGACGGCCACTCCCTTGAAAAATTCCCATTTTTCGGCCTCAACATACTTTGTAGCTGAGCAATTTGATAAAATGCCACATTAGGCGGCTTTGATGCACTGGGTGCCATGTACCAGCCGAAACAGCCAGTCGGCAGGGACCGAGTGGGCTTTTGACCGAGCAAAAACTTTCACTTACCTTGCCGTACGACATTCGGCCAATGCCCCACTTGTGGAATATTCCGTCCGGGTTCCAGCTGTCCAGTGCCGCCCACAGCAGCAGCAAACTGGAGCCGCAAGCCACCATTCCCAACACGATAGACACTACAAAGAGCGCCTGTGCGGTAAAGGCCAAACAGGTAGGAGGTTTGAGCATTTCCATGGCATGGTGGGTCGATGTGGTCGTGGCCGGCGTACCCTGAAGACTTTCGACATTTCATATGTTGCTATCTGGACATGAACTATGTCCGGCACGAAATGCGACTTACAGGCAGGTTCCACTTCTCCGGCATAGTGGTGGGCTTCACATGGTCGTAGCCGATGGAGATGAGGGTGCCGTCGTTGAGCAGAGTAATGAGCATCAGCATCAGCACCTGAAGGTCAGCGAAGTGAAAACAAGTTTACCGCTGTTCAGGCCGCCCCTGCGCGACTTGGGTAATCGAACTTGGGTAATTGAAACCAGACGAAGTACAGTCTTGTGGCAGGTCTAACAAAACCCAGTGTACAGCACCCTCCCTTGCGGCGCGCACGGTCATTTCTACATGGTTCCAAAAGGCTAGGTGGCTTGGCTAGCATGTCATATAGGGTTTATAGTAGAAAGCAGCGTAGATCTTCCTGACGCTGCGCCACCATCTCGCTGGCATAGCCGCAAGATTCGTAGCGCTCCAGCCTCAGCCAGATCCTGACGCGACCTACCGGCATCTTAAAGAAATTAGGGAACTCCGCGTCACACAACTCCTTGGGATTGTGCTCGCAGGGCTGCGGTGGCGGCTCGTAATCAGCGGGCTTAAGCGTGAGCACCGCGATGAAGAAGAACACCAGCAGCTGTAGTGTAGCGGCGATACGGTAATTAATGAAGTTCTTCATGCGCTGGAAGATGCAGCGCGCCGTAACGATGCCCGTCACGATGGTGCTCAGACCCGGCTGCGTCAGCACAATATCTGCAGCAGCACGCGCTGCATCTGTAGCGCCCTGCACCGCCACGCCGACATCTGCGCGCTTCAATGCCGGTGCGTCGTTGACTCCGTCTCCTGTCATGCCCACAGCAAAACCGTTCTGGCGGAGCGCCTCCACAATCAGGTACTTGTGCTCTGGATAAACCTGGAAGGAGGGAGACGCGAGCATGGGGCTTGTTTCGGTGTAGCCAGGAGGAAAAGCCAAACGGTGAACCAGTGCCCGGGATGCCTTTAAAAATGGTGCCCCACTACTGCTGCAGGTCGACATATTAGCCGAAGGTTTCCCCTAGGCGAGGGCAGGGCAAGGAGTGCCTAAAGTTGCTGTAAGTTGCTGTACTGTCCGTGCCGTGGTATGGGGTGTTCCTCGTGTCCCAAAGGCGAGAGCCTAGAGCTGCCCGAAATGCTCAGATATCACCAAATTGGTTGCCGCAACAAAACACATCATTTGCATCTGTAGATGCACTATTAACCCCGTCGCACCTGCGCAAACCCATCAGCCTCCATAATAATCTTGCCGTACTTCTTGCCTAAATCCTTCGGGGCCTTACCCTCCGCGTCCATGGAGGGCAGGCTCTTGGGATCCTGAATGTTGGTGCCCATTCCCAGCACGCGGGCCGTCTCCTGCGATCATCACAAGACGCCAATCAATTTAGATGCACGTGCTGCAGCCCAAAAATCAAATAAAACCGAATGGGCACCTGGCTTAGCCTAGCCCAGGCACACAATTCCACTAGGACCACAGCCCTTCGCAGCGCTGCAATATACCTTGGCAATAAGCAGGTTGTCACCAGTAATCATCTTGACGTCAACGCCGTAGGCCATAGCCTTGTGAATAGTAACTTTTGTGTCGGGCCGCGGGGGGTCCAGGAAGGTCAGCAGACCCGCCATGTGCCATGTATCGTCTGCGCGCACAAGGGAAGATGGTTTAAGCGAGTAAGTTGCCGAACAGGCGGGAAAAGGCAAATGTACACTAATGAAAATCTTCTCGTAACACTTCTGAAACTTTTGCGATGCAAACATTCTGGCTTAGGCCAGTCGGGTTATCTCCCCGTGGCCCTAGGACTAGAGTGCTCTAGGCCGCGGTCCAAGAACGATATCGACAACATCTCAACAGGACGGCGACGCAGTAGCCACTCAAAACTCAAAGCGCACTGTCATTTGGACTCACCGTCCATGGTCCTGGCGATGGCCAAGCAGCGAATACCGCGGAGTCCGAAGGCCGAGACGGTCTCCTCCACCATGTGGTGCACGCGCTGGTCAGGGCAGAGCTTCAAGATGATGTGGGGGGCACCCTTGGACACCTGTAGTGATGGGAGGTTTATTACAGAGAAGACCGGTTGAGATTTGTCGCCAGCGACGGGTGGAATCTCCGATTGGCACCGGTACCCTGGATACGGCGATGTGCCGCCGCAATGAGGGATCGCTCATGTGACGCGTTCATATAGCACGCTTTACAACCCACCTTCCAAACAGAGCAAGCAGAAAAGGCCGTGGCAGCTGCTAACTCATTACTAACCAATCCCGTCGTTCCTTGTACTCTTCGTCACGGATCCCTAAGGACCTGTCGCAACACATCCCGCAGAAACATAAAGGCATACATATCTCCACATGATACCCACCCACCTTAAACACCTTGCCAGTGCGCGTGTCGCGGATGGTGCCCTCCGTGCGCTTGATGGTGGGGTCGAAGGGCATGTAGTCGATTTGTTCATAAACATCCAGCTTGGAAAGGTCTTGCTGCTCGCATAAAAGCACCAGCGTGTCTAGGGCGTCACGCGGCGGCTCTTTCCACTTGGCTGCCAGGGCAGCCAGATTCAGCAGCCGTGCTTGGTCCAGGCCAGGTAGGTAGGTGGGTGTATCCTCCTGCAATTGGAGAATCGGGGTCAGAACCAATTTCATGACAGGGCGTATAAGGTGGCGCAGAGTACCACGGCCACATCATGTCGCGTCTCTGCTCTCCCTACCCCACCATACCTGCACCTGTGCCCGCTCCCCCTTTTCATACTTTCCCCATTCTAACCTGGATCACCATCTTGTTGAGTGTGAGTGTGCCTGTCTTGTCCGAGCAGAGCATGTTCATCCCCGCCATATCCTCGATTGCAGCCAGGCGAGTCACGATGGCGCCATGCGCGGACAGCTCCCGGGAGCCCAGCGCCAGGGTGGTCGTACACACGATCTCGATAGCGATGGGAATGGAGGCCACCAGCAGCACCACAGTGAAGCTCAGGGCCTCTTTGCCATCTTCGCCCATACCCATGAGGTAGCCAAATGCTGTGCCGCAAAGCGCGAGCGATGTAACGACTAGCACAACCATAATCTTGAGCAGAATCTTCTGCAGGTGGCCCAGTTCGTCGCCGCCTTGCTGCAGCATGGCAGCAGTCTTGCCGAAGAATGTGTTCTTGCCGGTAAACTGCACGGATTCCGCAAGAGGGTAGGTGTGCGAACCAGTTTCAGACAGGGATCTCGAGTTCACGAGTGAGCATATCTACCTTTCGTTACTTTTGGAGCTCAGCCCAGAACACATAAACATAATAGAAATTCCATATCAACGTGTAGATTGGTCAGGCGTACTACATGTTCTGCGGGCAGGTAGACCAGCACCAATCGCCCGTCTTGAGATGTTTACAAACGGGGGAGGCCGCTGGCGCCCAACACCACCGCTGGATTTGGCAAGCTGAGGACGGAGGTCGGAAAAACGAAATGAATCAAGGGCATCCTCCTTTTAAGGGGTGCGTGCTTCTCACTTGAAGTAGCGGCCCCATATTCCCTCAATGGATGGCGCGTGGAGATATCGATGCATGCGATTCCAGTTATGGAGTTTGAGCGCCATGAGCGCAAAGACGCCCTGCCCTCCCCTGCTCACCTCCACGGTGGCCTCCGTCTCCCCCCGCACGACGGTGGAACCCATCTTGGCGCTGTCGCCCATATGCATAGTGACGGGCAACGACTCTCCGGTCAGAGCGGCCTGGTCGACATCGATTGTTCCGTGGTTGATGAGGCAATCCGCTGGGACGTTGGAACCGGAACCCAGCAGTACCAGGTCTCCCGGTACCAGCAGCGCCGCGTCTAGGTTAACCCACTTGCCGTCACGTTTGGCTGTGGCTTGCGGCTTCAGGGAGGCCTTCAGGGCGGCCACCGCATTGCCGGCCTTGGTAGTCTCATACCTGGAGCAGGGGATAAAAAAAGGGGATGATGTGCGTTAACGGGGGATGATTCGCTGTGATACCCGAGTGGAATATCTATCGGCCAGGTTATGGTGGTCCTCAAAACAAACTGCGGGATGCATTGTGAGGCGAACTCACATGCGTTGCGAGTCGTAACGTTGTAAGATTTAGTGTAGGCCGGATGGGCCGTAACGTGCCTGCCCTCATATCATGTCGTAAAATTAAGGTCCGTAAGGCTTTCGGCTTGACAACTTGCAACTCAAAAGCATGTAAGCGCTTCGCATTGCATTCGTAAGTTGATCCAGAAAACTCTCAGACGCTAGCAACGAGACTGCAGCCTACTAAAGACTCGAACAGCAGTATGCTAGCTAATCTACGATCTTACCAGCCAAGCGTTGCATTAATAAACTGGATGCCCAACAGAATGCCAAAATCTGGCCAGTTCTGAATAGCTCCCTCAATGATTGCAGCGATCCAAATCTGCGGAGGAGCGTACATAGAACAGCAACTCAACTGCAAGTTCACCATTCCACCCGAGACCTACCCAGGAAACACATTCAAGAAATGTAGCAATGCAACCGAGCCCTTCCAGTCAAAGTCCTAATAAACAAGCCAACCCAGTCTGCCCAGACGCACCATAATAGGCATTGGCTGGTAAAGCTGTAGGGGGAGGGGGCGGTGAAGGGATGATGAACAGAGCAAATTTTAGCTCAAAGCTTCGTACGAACGAAGAGGCAACTGATAGGCATTGTAACATCATGTATCATTGGAAGGGTCAGTACCTCAAGCGAGAACAGAGTTGAGCATTATTCCACAATGCTAAACACGCCATAGCCTTTGCATGTAAGGCAATTACGGAATCCTCAGCGCCTGTTCCTCAATCGGTTGACCCAGGCCATTTCCCAACGTGGGACTACGCGACGACAACCAACAAAGCGTCATGGCCCAATACTTTCACATAAATTTAAGCTGCAGTTGCACATGCAGGCGCAAGTGCCACGAAACCACCAGTGTATTCTGTCGGACCTGCCGAAGGAAAATGAGCCAGCTCGGCGTGACCTTCTCTTCAAGCTCGTTGCGTCCATGGTGTTTTAGGAGTTCCGCAGCCTCTGTATGAACAAATGCTACGTCGTAAGGCGCCGACAAACATCGGAAGGCGCTGAAGCGCAACACATTCCCAAACCCTGCAAGCCGATTATGCAGTAGCTTTTGAGCTCACCCTCGGATGAAATGCCGACACTCGGTGTGAAGTCCGTCCGCGGGCCTTCACCCTCGTGGTCGAGGCTTACTGCCACCGTTTCTTTCGCCTGCGCGTTCTCTGTCATTTCCAGCCACTCTTAAAGTCCCAGATTAACAAATCGATGCGGCGCCTATCCTGGGACCTAGCCGCCGGCAACAAGCCAACCGGAACTTGGAAGTTGGTATTCCTTATAGCGGAATCCCGAGATATTAAACACAATAAAGATAATTTGTTCTTACTTATTGCAGGATGAGAGATTTTTATCACCGGATTGAATCATGCAGTCACGTCGTCCGTCCTGTACTGCATCGTTGTCGGAAGAGTCGTACTGCGTATCCAAACAAGGTCTCGGTAGCTAGCGACGAGATTAAAGTATTGCTGGTGCCCATCGTGCAGGGAGGTATATTTCGTGAAGTATCGATTGGTGCCGTAAAGAGCCCTAGATTCGGCATCTCGAGCATGCGCTGGAGGAGAAAGATTGTCATTTGAACTGCTATGATGCTGATTATAATATAGGATCTCAAGATTTTAGTGATATTCCACTTAGAGATCCATTAGGATTGACTCGTGGCGAACAGGGTTTACTAATGAACAACAGCTGGATTCGATGTTCGTGCACATGTGTATGGCACAGTCTGTGCAGTGTCATACTCCCGTATAAACCTATACTATGCACCACTACAAGGCGGCTTGTAAGTGGTGATGGACTCGTAGGCTTTTCCGTTGAAGCCGCCACCAGACCGATTCAGGCGCCTATTTTGAGATCTAATGAATTTCAACCTGTGTTTACACAGGCTGTGTATGTCTAACGGTATTGGCATGTGTACAGGCCCTAAGTGCCCCGATGCTATGTTATGTTACAAGCTCACGAGAACTCGTATGGCCCAGACGAGCCAGGGACCGCAAGTTCTAGCGTAGCCAAAAAGAAGGAAGAAAAAACAAAAAGAATAAGGGATTATGACCAGATAACTGCATTCTGGATGGGTCCTTGGACGTGGGATGGGCGAAGTCAAAGTAGGTGCATGCTTCCCAACCTGCATGAACGCAATCAGAGAACGCAAGGCAGAGCGTGTACGATAATCGCTGTAAGAGTGTACGATAATCGCTGTACCTGATGCAGGTACATTCATGTGACCAGGCCACACACCTTGCCAAGGCGCAACGGGAAGCCAACTTAGCTATCATCCTGTCCTCCCGGTTACTTTGCAGCCGCAAGACAGGACGATTCCTTGACTTGACTACCATATCAGGTGCTGTTGACGCTCTTTCCTGCTCTGGAGCACATGTAACTCGCCATCAGCTGGTGGGGCCCCAGGCAGTTGCGCCCTCCTATCCTGCCCCTCTCCTCTTAAACGGGTCGTGTTACAATGGAATCGAATGTATTGTAATGGTAAACCTGCCATGATTTGTACATCTAGCTGCCAGTAAGAGCTCTTGAAGACCCATATCGCATACCGGTGAATCCCAGCGGCCTTAGGCACAACCCTATCCCGGAAAAGGCACTTGGGAAAAACAGGCAGCATAAGCCGGGTAGCTAAGGCGGCTCGTACCCGGCAACCATCACAAGTGATTTGCCCGATGTGTTTTCGGAGGGCCCACTAATCCGCCATAAGGGCACACCACGGGATGTCTGAACAGCCATCTGCACTAGTTATTGGACCGACAGCCATATCTGTAAATCACGACACGCGCAGGATTCTCGGGAAGACCTATAACACCTTTGGGCGCACACGCGGCACGCAGGCGCGGTGCTAACGAGTCGTGCATGTGCCGCTGCTGAACATCACCTTCACCAGTGGGTGTAGTTAACATGGATGGCTATCGATGTGTAATATGTCCTCTGATTTTTAGTGAGGCAAGCTGCTATGGTCATCGCGGCTAAACTTGTAGCATACAACTTTGACCTCGTTTTTTAAGGGCGCACCGTTATGACCGAGGCGCCGGCCCTGGGATTGGCAAGGAACCTCTCGGAAGACTGGGAGGTCAGGCACGTTGCGCTAAGACGTTTCGCGTTGAAGCGGACGAGGAAGGACAATAATGGGCCCCCGCGTACCCGCATCAATACCAATTTACCGTCCATGATGCCCCCCGCTTTTACGAACAATCCCGCACGTGTGTGCGGGACTTGTTACTTGTATTTGGGTAGAACTGCTCGAAGGTATAAAAAAGCTAACCCGGAGCCCCACAATGTCCGAGGAGCACCGTTCCGGCATCAGTTCCTATGCGGTTGTTCGCATTTAGATCCGTTGTGCCTTTTCCATTGGCCCTGGACGCGTTTCACCATCAGAACCATTACCTATGCCTCCACTACAACGCAAATTATAAGCCTCGTTAACTCCTCTGAACGACCATGCTGCCCAGGATGAGCTGCCCCGAGTTCATACAAACGCTTGCGGGGGCCGAACAATCTGTCCCAGCAGCGACTGGACTAATTATTGGATGCACTGTACCTTGGTAACCAACACGAGGAAGAGATGTGACAATTCCTATCGCCTCCATGTTTTGCCCCGAGGCCTCTCATTCCTAACGCCTTCTCCCGTCTCCCTCGATTCCCCCTCTCACTCTTATTCTCGACCAAAAGATGTCGCCTCTAGAGGATATCCCAAGCCCTTTAAACATTATCAGTTTACGTGTCCCAGTCATGCTCCAAGTGGAACCCCTTGCAGAATGCGCAGGTGTTCCATCTGATCAAATATGTACACAGCAGTGTCTGTATACTGTAGCAGCTGGAATTCTTTAGCAAAACTATTAGCGTCAGGCATACAATTCCTGTGGTCCCGGATCTAGCCGCCGACAGTTCTCTTGACGGAATTCGGGTTATAATAACGCTCGAATAAGGCCAGAATTTAGTACTCTACAACTTCAATCCATGGAGATAAGGAAAAATCGATTTGGCCAACGAGATACAGATACCCAATTAATATTAATATCTCAGGACAACACCACGTTACTGAACATGGGACATGTTATTCGCAATGTAAGTAGAAGCAAACGTTATAAGTAAGTCATACATATGAAGCTAACGGTCATGTTGCGGCTGCAGCTCGCAGGCTGAGTCGGATGCAAGAAGGACGATATGACGCGGCAGAAATATCCTGGTACGGCGTATCTAGGATACTTGAAAAGATGTTCGACAACACGGAATGCGTCTATTTTATATGAATAATAATTCGAGAAGTAATGCGAGGTGCTAAGACCGGCTAAGCAGCTCATGTGTGTCGCATTCTGATACGCAAGCACCCGCCTTCCCGCCGCCTTAAGACAAAGCTGTGATCAATGCAGTTTTTCCGGGCAGGTGGTCAGAGAGCATGCAGCAGGAGGCAAAGCCTTTGTGGCGTAGTTTGTGGGAGCGGAAGGACTGAAACGCACGAGGATGCCTCCGGAGGGCAAAAGGGGCCTACCGGCCTAATGGTTTATCCCAACCAATGGAAATCCAGGGAAGGCCATATTTTAACAAGTTCATTAAAATCTTCGGCGACATGCTCACCGCTTCAGGTAGGTACTGGCGCCAACTGGTTTTTCGACATGTTGCGCCATTTTTTTGCCTCAAGTTTTACGTGTTTTAAGGACATGTAAGAGATACGCAAGCGAATACCTGGTTTGCTGCCGCACTTGTCACTTCACATATTGACGAGGTCCCGTGACACGGCCTACACCTTTTCTTATGGACAGTTTATTTTCGATGATCTTGCTTCGCCCTCTGTCCAACCCATGTGGGCTTTTCGGCGAGCAGTATGCGTTCCTTTTCAACCGGCGGCGTGTTCCGTTCGCGCGGCACTGGAACGAAAGGTGAGCTGTTGCAATGCATGCCCCGGACCCTGCTTAGCCTTTGTTGTGAACTAATTAGCTTTGCAATAACAAACGCAGGTCCGAATGCTACTATTGGACAACCGCGCAAACTGCCGGTTCGATGATATGCAGGCCATGGCGTCCCTGCTTCTGCAGCACGAACTCCGCGCAGTGATAATCCACCCTGGGAAACCTCACGCTGGGATGTCGCTGTTTGCTAGGTCCATTAGCGCGCCGTTTATCGTTGTAACCTCAGGTGAGGCCAGGCTATCGCCTGACGACTGTTTTCCATCCGATGTTTGCATGTCGTTGTGCTTTTCATCCCACATTAGCATGTCGATGTGACACGTGCTTCTCATGTCGTTCCTAAATCCCCCAGAGGACACCGAAGAGGTGGTGGTGGTCGATGCCGCGCTCCGCGAGCATCTGTTGGTGGCACCCTGCACTCCAGAGTACCAGCGCACGCTCGCAGCCACAATCCCCGACCTCTTCATTGGCACCCTGCCGCGCCTGCACGAGTTAATTAGCTCAATGGCGTCTGCCATATCCCGGAACTTTGCCAGCCAAGGCATCGATGTGCCGCCGTGGCGCCGTTCCACGGCACTGCTGGGCCGCTGGGCCACCGTCAAAGAGCAGCTGTGCCTCCGGAAGGAGCAGCTTAAGTCATGGGATCATCTAGGGATGGGTTATTGCACAACGACGGTGCAGCAGCTGGTTCCGGATCCGGCGGTTACGCCGTGTGGCGAGGAGCCCGCTGCGCCCTGTGGTGTGGAAGGCTTAGAGGCCCACGAGACGGCCTGGCCGGAAGCACAGGTTCACGGTGACCCTGGGGCAACAGCTCAGCATCGACCATTTGTAGTCGTGCGAGGCTTCGAGGTTTGTCCCGGTGGGGATGTGCCTGTGCACGTGGTTAGGGAGCGGGGAGACCGTTGGCCCAATATTAAGCCTGGGGGCCTGGCAAGCCTATGCAGGAAGCAGAGTGGCGGTGCCCCGGGCAGCAGCACTGATAGCGACGCAGTGTTGGGAGCATCACCCTCCAGCGTATTTCGGAGTGAATGATCGGACGGCGTCCATCGATAATCACCTACCTGTCAAGGCCTGTTTTCACGGCCGTCCCTCCTGTGACGCGGCCTGACGAAGGCGGGATTTTGCCTGGGTATGAGATGGCATGCAATGTTTTTCCTGTCCCCGCACGGTACAGATTGTCAGCGGCCGGACATCATGTGGATTGGTTGAGGAGTCGAGCAATTTGCGTGGGTGCTCGTAACTGTGTGATATTGAGATTGGTGAGCGTGAGTAGTTGGAGATTTTTTAGAGGAGTGCGTCGAAGCCTGCGCACCCAAGCGGCTTAGTGGTCCTACAAACAATGAATGTTTTCGGCATCAACTGCCAAGTACTCGAGCTATCAATGGATGCTTTGTCGCTGAGTGCCGCACACGGGAAAAACTATTCTTCCTGGTGGTACTAAGCCGCTTTGCCCGCGTGCTCATTTTTGATACTAGCAATAGGTGCAGGCTCGCTCGCGCCCCAATTTTCATGCATTACGGTGGCGCGTAGTAGCATTGCCGTGAGGATTTGTCCCACAGTGGAGAGGCAGGAGAACCTAAACGCCCTTTCGCTGCGCGTTGCATGGTAAGACCAGCCGCGTGTCGCGAAGTCACCGCTGTATCCGTATGGGCATGCGCGAGTCAATTTAATACGTTTATTCAGTGATGTTGTGCGGAGCCGACAACGGTGTTCGCGGTTGGCTCTCCTGGTTATTTTCTGATTTGGGGGCAAGTCGTGCCCGATTTACCCGCATCGCCTAGGAACTAATGCGCATCAGCTTTCAGGGGTAATGTATGACAGATAGCACGTCTGAAGGCCAGCGCCATGTCACGCGACGGAGGAAGACGTGACGGCGGTTCAGGCTGTGCTTCGCAGCATTGGGGATGTTTTATGTACGTCACTGGATTGTACGCCCACAAAACTCAAAACACGCGTTATGGCCATTCATCGGTGCTTGTATGTGCGTTTTGGTATGTGTGTGTCTTTGCTTGTGGTGTTTCGACTGACTCGCTGTGCACAGAATGATTTGCGCTTTCGCCATGTGCACTAAACTGATTAGAGACATCTTGCTGTACCTGCTGCCTGTCTATCGTATTACGCGTTACAGCGGGCACGGGATTTTTCAGGTACATGGTTACGTTTACACGGTGTTTACCTATGCTTTAAACAAGATGTTTGGCACTGCTTGCCTTCAGCTGCATGTCAACAGGGTAATTGAAGTGGACTAGCACAACGCCCGATTTCCTTGCTTAGGTTGGCAAGTTCTACATTGTTCATGACGGTAGTGATGGGCATATGATGTTTGGTTCAACCTTACTGGTTCGTGGAGTTTTGTGTGCAAGTCAGAGCAGAGATGATGATAGCATTTAGGGCCTTTGACTTTTGCGGATAGTATTTTTTGTTGTTTTTATTGACACGGCGATTGTGGGCGATGATGGATATGAATCACGACGGATTAACCAAATTCACGCTGCGACAAAGTGAACGACAGCTGTCATGTGCAAACTTCTGTAACAGTTACCATTTTCCTTATAAATTGCATTTATAAGGCAATCATGAAATTGCCGCAGCTTAAGGGGGTCTTCCGCCATAATAGTATGCATTTCGCGCCCTCGGAAACCAATGTCCCCCTTGTTTGAACTCGAAGGCCCCCATAGGCCAAAAGACATGCAGCTCATCCTCAACCACGCCGCATCATAAAATCTTTGCACCCCTCATTAATCTGGGTTACCCTCCTCTCCCTATCCCCTAAACCCGTTCACCCACCCGTTCACATCTACCCAACCACTACGACTGCTGTCATTCTTCTCCGGGCCCCGCACAGATAAGGCCAATCTCCGGCTGGACACGACACAGCATCAAACAACACCATGTACTGTACTTGTAGCTTCGAAACGCAGCTGACAAACGCCGTCAGCAAAATCGCCGAAGGCACGAGTCCATTCTTCCTCCAGCCGCTACCCGGACAGCCTCAGCCACCCCATGCGGTTGTATAACCCGAACGAGGTTGCGCAGGGACACTGCCCCTGCGGCATCAAACCCATACCCAGCCTGAGCTACAGCAGCTTCAAGGACCGGCTTGTTGGCTCATGTGCGCCACGGATATCTCCACCCGCATCAGCCCGCACTCCCTTCACAATGGCAGCAACGGCACGGCAGGAGCCCAAAGTGTCCTACTGGAGCTGTGCAAGGCACACGGCCGGTGGCAGTAGGACGCCATCGTGCAGCTGTACACCAGATAGTACCAGACCGAACTTGATTGCATTTTGGCGGTGACCAGGAACCTCTCACGACCCAGGGTCTCTCAAGAGCAACGAGTAGTTCTCCTGCTGTCTCTTCGTGTCCGGCAGTGTAAGGCCCAATCCCAGCCAGAGTCCCGTCTTGCCGCTTGCCCTGAGCATTCCTGGAGGCTGTTTGGAGATAGCTACAGCAGCCGGCGGATGCAACTCTGAGCGGCTCATTGTTACTTAGACGCGGCAGGAGAGAAGCGACTGGAGCTTCAAAGTTAGGTTCTGAACGGTAGCCTGTCGGTTTCCTTCGGCTTGTCAGTTAGTTGGTCCGGTGACACCAATAACAAGTACTTATAGCTGCTCGCTCCTGTATTTCGGCATTCTGCCTACACTATCAGGAGCTCTGTTGCTCTTACGTCTCCCGCGCCCACGGCCCTAGTAGTCCCGCTGGGTCCGGATGAGGTGCAGCAGTTCGGACGGAGTTCAGGCCACACGGCACGATGGCGGGATGCGGCCAGCCGGCGCCGCTTGGTCACCGTGCGGCGCAAGGATCCCTTTGTACAGCGTCGCGCCCGTTGCTAGCTCTCTCTGTTGCGTGGTTAGGTGTCTACCTCTGCGGCAATGGCTGCTGGGAGGTCGGTTTGAGCATCGCTGGCGCACCCAGTTTTCCCGTACGTGTGGAGTTTTCCTTTTTTACAGCAGTTTTTGCACCATCGGTCACCCAGGTTGAGACCTCATTCTCCCTAGTTCTGCTCCCTTTCCCAAGGAAATTTGATAGTGGTAGTACAGCTACCGATGCTACCATGCAGACTGCATATGTTCTGCGCGGTAACCTGAACGATATACACACCGAACAGACAATTGCAACGTCGAAGACGTACGTTATCGTATAACTGCTAGATTACAAAATAACACGTGGCTACAACAACAACATGAGACAATAACAACATGAGACAATAACAACATGAGACAACAACTTTGCAAAATGTGCCAGGGGTCCTACGAGGTTGCCCTAATAATATACAAAACCCCTTACAGGCGTGCCTTTGCATAATGTGTACCGTTTCCATCCATACAATAAAACACACAGGATCGCAACGGCTAATTGTGAGTGCCAACAAAAAAAACGAACGGAAAAAAATGTAAATTGCTTGGACGAGCAAGCATTTGAACAGGCATGCCGTTGCGCACCTGTCCAAGCACCTCCCACTGCCACCTGTCCCCACTGTAGCGTGGGGTGTCGTGGTGTGCGATACGTGAAGTAAGTATGCGAACAGTAAACGAGCTTAGCATGCAACTAGCGTGCCGCCACGCGGTGTAGTAGCCGGTACACAGTACGGCACATTGAACAACTACAACTACAAATACGCGCTAAGCGCTCCGCCAGCGTCTCGAGAGGCCTTTTCAGCGGCCAGCTACTACACGTGGCCAGCGTACAAAACTGCTCCAAGGCCCTCTCGCACCTTCACCGGCAGGTCCCCGGTGCATGCCTGTATGTACATGAGTTGTTGGATTGCAATGGTCCAACCTCTTGGAATGAAGAAAAAAGCCGTCCGCATCCAAGAGGCTCGTGACCTTAGGTATATATACATCCCCTCACATTAAAACTCTTCTCCTCGACCACGCGCAGTAAGGTAAAGATACAAAAAGATGAATGAAACCTGACGAGCCGTGGTGAAGACGACCTAATAGCGACGGAGCTCATTCCGCATAAATCGAGTGCCGCGAGAAAAACCCGGGGATGCAGTCCGTCATCCGGCCGCCCTCCAGCGCCTTGGCGCGACGTATAGGCGGACAGTACACGTGAAGGGTGCAAGCGACGCCCTCCCGCCACTTGTTAGCCATCGGTGCCTCGTGCCCGTCTGACGCTTCCGGCCCCTCCCCGGCAACGCAACCCACGGAATGCATGGCGATGTTGTCGTTGATATAGGCCACCTCACCCACCTGTGAATCAGCAAAACGCAGAGGAGCCGAGGTGCATCCAGCCCGCATCACTATGAATGGTTTTACTACTGCATGCAGTACTGCCGTACCTCAGGGTAAAGTGATTTAGTCACGTTCCTGAAGGTGGAACAAAAGCAATCAGTCAAAGCCACTTATCTTGGTTCCTCCTGATTCCTCGACCCTTTAAGGAGGGTTAAACTTGATATCTAATCGAATGTCCTGATGGCATCCTGGTGGCCCTCCCTCATGTTTAGTGGAGTCCTCCCAACCTCGTCGCGAGCACATGGACAAGTTAGGCCAGCCAGCGAGCCAGTCTCACCGCCTTGTCCGCAGTAATAGTTGGCGCCAAGTCCATGGCTCCGCCAGCAGCGGCCGGAAACGACTTCGGAGTCTCCTTGCCCGTCGGGAGCGGGGGGTACTTTGTCTCGCGCACTTGGCCGTCCAGCACCGCGAACCAGCAGTGGCTGCGGCAGGACCATATCAGGAGGCGAGGGCGGTATTTCGGGTCCAGGGGCAGGCGCGCACACACTAGGGCGTAAGTCGTGGAGCGGGAGGGACCCGCAAGCAGAGCTGCCAGAAAGTACGCTACGTATTAGCATTTTACGATGGCACTGCTAAATCGAACCAATAGAATCTACACAGTGACGTTAGTTGTCTGCGTATGCGTATAGAGAGAGGTGTCGAACACGTGTGAAGCAGCACTGGATATGCAGTATACACGAGGTTTGTGAATGCTGCTAAGATGTGTACCAGAGTTGCCGACTGTAGATAAAGGTAAGTGCGAACGCACGCCATTACGATGTTATCTATCTTCTGCTTGCCCTTGGGCCCCGGCTCGTATGGGCCCATTACACCGTTGGAAAGTAACGCAACTCCAGAACGTGTAACACAAGCACGCGCAGATGTGTTCGTTACCTGTCTGCATGCGTGTGCACACGGCTTGTTTGGCCAGGTCGCCAGCACAGCAGCTGCGGAACCAGACGGTGTGTGAAAGGTGCCGAATTGAGGAGCTTGGCAAGGCGTGGTAATACTTGGGCCTACACTGTACAGGTACTGGCACGGTGCGCTCTGTGTAGCTGAAATAGATAACGTGTACTTTATCATCCGGCCACAACCCGGGAACTTCAGGTAGAGTCCGGGAGTCCGTCCGCCCAACAGCGGGTATGATACGTGGTGTTTGTGCCAACGGTGAAACTGCATACAGTTTGACAAAGTGCCCCTTGGTGTCGCGCTATTGAATAGCAATCAAGTGGCTTCGGCTCAAGGGCCGCAAAAATACCCATCCTCCTGGGACTCTAGTCCAAGCTGATTTAAACACCAGACTTGTGAACAACCGCCTGCAACCTATGGAATAGTGGAATCCTGTCAATGTGTACCATCAGCTCGAACTCCTCCGTTGCCCACAGCAGGTGCCGCAGATAGCTATGCTCGCTCCACACCGCATAGCTCCGCCAGTCGCCGGCCCCTGCCAGGCTGTATGCCTGCACAGGGATATGACGCCGCTGTGAAGCCCCTTTCTTAAAATGCAGCCTAGATGTGAGGGGCAAGCAGGATGTCAGCTTCTCGGAGACGGAGGAGGATGCAGTCCTGAGCCCCCAGTCATCTGCCTGTGAGGTGTCGAGGCAGGCGCAAGCCAGCCAGCCAAGTTTACGACTAACACGGCTATGACTTGTCGCTTAGCGTTCTCCTAGGTGCAGGCGTTGTTGGTTGAATGGCACACCTTCAGAGTACATGCCGCATGGCACAACTACAGGCGTTGCTCTCAGCGGGGTAGATTCTTGAACCAGGGCTCAGCAGAACAATTTCGCAGCGAAACGATTAAAACAGTTACGCCTGCAAGCTAATACCATCGAGTAGAGGTTGTAAATTATGTGTAAAGAGCCACCAGCAGTTTAGTGGCTCACAAGACATGACGTATTGACGATACAGATGGTGGAATTTCCACCCACACCACACAGGGCTCCCCGAAAGCGTCCCACCCCCTAGGATTGCCCACCGTTTGGCTCTGCTCAAATAGCGGCTGTCAGCCGTTCCAATGCATTCACCGTTTTCGAAAACTCGCAGGCCGACAGCCCCAAGCAGGCCATCAGCAATGCGAACATTGTTCACGACTAAAATATCTGCCCTATCCACTTTCAATGGGAGGATTGAGACCTACCATGGTGGTAGCGCGTGACGGAGGACTAGGGTTCAATACCGGAGAGGGAGCTAGAGAAATGGCGAACACAACCAAGGAAGGCCGCAGGCGCGCAAATGACCCAATCCCGACACGGGGAGGTAAGTGACAATATATAACAACCCAAAAGATCAATGAGAGGTTTGCAGGCGACCAGATCAGTGAGGGTCAAGGGATGCCGGAAGTACCCTACGCAAATTCACTCCAACTACCCAACGTGACGCAGTAGGAAATACGACGAATGCAAATAATACCTTTAGCAGGTCGTTCACGCGATCATTCATGCGCTTGAAGGATGCCACGTCTTGACGGTTGTTCAGTTCAGCGCCTCGTGTCCGTTCTACCTTAAATGCTGCAGTAAGCTCCGCGACCAGCGCGCACAGATGAGACGGGCAGGTCACATTTATTTGCTTAGGCACAAATACCGCTGGTAACTGCGGATTACTGATCGCAACATGCGTCAGCGCCACGCCCCTTCCTGCAAACGCCTGCAACAGAGGCGAGGTTTCGGGTATCTACTCCCTTGCCCAGGTTAGTTTACGAGCATAATCCATAAAGCGCGAAACTTACAAAGGCGAAGGCTTGCTCATCCTCCGATGCGGAATCAAGCGCGTTACGGGGCATTTGGCCTGGACGACCTAGGCAACAGAGGGATGACTATTTATGAAACCGAGCGTAATCGAGCAAAAAAAGGAACGATATCCAACGGCTTCTAAGGTTGTATAAAAGACCAGCACTAGGGTTGCACCGTCCACTCCGCTTGAGCTTTTCGTTTATCGTATAGTATCGTTTATTGTAAAGTGGGTTGATGGCATTTGCATAGCGAACGCAGACTAGATTGGCTCAGCTTCAGCTTTTTAAAGCCTGACATTGCCCGAATGCCGCAGTCGTTAATCCGGTAGTCCTAACCGTTCGCGCCTCTACTGTAACCTGACGCCATCACGGCAATTTTGAGACATTCGCTTTGATTTTTCGAGATGTAGAGGTTACATATCACCTGGACTAGGTCGTAACGAGGCAACATTTATAGGCGATGCAAAGCAAACAATCCATTCCGCTGACCGCATTACTCTGTATCAAAGCTCTGCTCTGTCTCGAAATGTTAAACACAGCAAAGCGCCCCGGGTCCTATTAGTGCTTTCACCATTTCCTGGTGTATGTGTCGGTCACGTTTCAACAAACTTATTGATCGGAACCTGGGCCTGGCTGCACATGACAGACGGTTCACAAGGGTTCCTAAGCATTTGTTATATGGCCATCCAACTTTGGGCGGTTTGGGGGCATTAGCCGTTCGAGAACACGTTCAAGCGCGATGGGCGTGCTGGGCGGTGCATTTTGTGAGGCCAATAGTCCAGCCAGTCTTAGTACGGCCGCCTTGGGTCTTGGTCATGCACTCCTTCCTGCATGACCTTTACCCGACGTAAAACCCCATGTGTCCATTTACGTCTCAGGTGGGGTGCCTTGGTTCGGAGTAATCGTTCTACCGCCAGATGTTCGTGACAGCGGTTGGCATATCTCCCCCCAGTTGAAGATGTTGACGTTCATCCACTAGTTCCTAATTCGTGGTGTTTGAATTTGTCTCTGTGGGGAAAAGAGATTGACACTGCCCCGTCAGTTAACACAACCCAGGGCTGGAGTTTTGACACCAAGCATTCCTGGGCTAGCAATGCGGACCAGGCAGGGCTAGCAATGCGCAGGGCATGGCATGGCATCAAACAGTGGATCAATACCTCCAGCCGCGGACCCCACTAGCCCAATCCCTGTGTACCTTTCGTAAGTGGAATGAGTGCTTTTAATGCTATTGTCGCTCGCTTAGCTGGTATCCCAGCGCCTTGGCGACAGGCGGCTAGTCTATTGTTGCCTCTCAGTGCAGAATCCAGAGCAGCTATGGTGCCGTCCGTTAAGTCTGTTACTCAACCCCTGGTGGCAGGATGTCGCGGCCAGCAGTGTGTGGTTGTGGAGTTTATCCAGTAGGCTCCCTGGGAGGTGTAACCCCTCGCTGTCATGGCTTCTGGGCCTGTCCGGTGGCACAGGCAGCAGCGGACCAACTCACTCTGTCAATAGGATTGCCAGTGTCACGGGGACAACTTTGGCTTGTACAAGCTCCACAAACAGTGCAACAATGTGTTTGGGATGCTGTGGCTCTTGCTGCGGTGCCTGCTATGGAGCATGGGAGGCGATACATTGCTGCAGCCATGAACACCAACCTGGCACTGTTACCTGGCCCTTCCCTTACAGGAGCCGTTTGTCGAGTCGTTATTGACTTTTGGGGCCGCCTTTGGGGTTTCACAGCTCTGGGAGTTCCACGGAAAGGATGGGACTCTGTTGGAGCACATCACCCCTTCTTGCGAATTGTGTCAGACAAATTGTTATGTGCACGGGAGCGGCCACCGATGGACGATTAGCTACAAAAAGAGGTTTGGTCCGACCTTGTATATGTGTCGGCCACTTTCCAGTACGAGATCTATCATTACCAAGTCATAATACAAAGAATGTTGAGCACAGGTAATATGCTGTGGAAGTCAGTAATCGTCATTTGTAACCCCTGGATATATACGCGTTGTGGTCCTTGCTCGCCCAGGAATCTGCAAGCTAACTGAGAAACGGTACGACGGCCCCATGCGTTGCGTGAGTCAATCACAAAGACAAGATGAAAACGCAGCTTTGTAGATGTATGATAGGATTTTACCTCATACAACTTGCCGTAGTTGTTTAGCACACGTTGCATGTCTCCGAGTCAACTATCTAACAGTTACAAAGGAGGTCCATTGTTCTGGAGGTAGCTTCTGTCTTGTCGCCTCATGTCGCTTTGCAGGTCAGATGAAACTTAGTTATATACATAGTTGCCAGAACCTTGAGGTGATGTACTGAGAAAGGCATTCTGTATATGCAGACGAATGCCCCTAATCCAGAGCTCAAATGCGGCATGAGTGACCACGCTCGGGTTGACAAGCTCAGTTGAATTTCCATGGCTTGCTGCCGCTTTGATGTCAGTCCCTATCAACGCAGGTGGATCAAATCTCTTCCTTGTCGCCTTATCGAGGTTTTTTCCATGACCACACAACACTTCGAACAGTCGTCATCAGCATCGTCTGTTAACGAGGACATGCATCGCAGTGGAGCCCCACCACGCAGGGCGAAGCCCCCTACCGCTAGATCAGTGCGCCACTCCTTCGTCACAAACAATCAGACGAAATCTCAACAACATTATGCTCTCTCAAGGAATCGCACTCTTCCACAGCTCTTTCAATCTCTTCCAAAAAGAGTACAGCAATATGCACGTCCTTTAAACCAATAAGTAATAAGGCTGTCTAACAGCGCATGGACCCACTCACAGCATGCCATGTGGGGCGAGGAAGTACCCACCCGGCACAAGAGCTCTCGATACTCAGCATTCCGCGGGTACACCCCGCGCATAACGCCCGCTCACTGACAACCCTCGTATATCAACCCGCGTCGCAGCGTCAATGTATCCAAAATCCCAAAATTGCACGTAGGAACGTCCAGGGATGGGTGCAAAGGCCTGCTAAATTCTCACGGACGAGGTATGCAGGCAATCAGCGCCTCTATGCAATAATTACCCGATACATATTTCCCAGAAGCATCAGAAGTCTTCCAAGATACCCTTTGCCACAAGGAACACCACAAATATAAATGCCGCTGAAACTATGGCGTCCTTTGCTGTCTCCTGGATTTTCTCTTGTAAGGAGCGAACTGTCGCTGTTGCTGCTATAATTAGCCCAGAGACTCCCACCAGCCCCAAAGCAGCTCCGATGAGCAGCTTCGTGTTTTTATCAATTGGCGCCTGTACAGGTTAAACATAAAACAAAGTACGCGTTAACTTAATCCTTAATCCAGGTTTTGGCGTGAAGCGACTAAAACAGTACGCGCATGGACTTCCAATGTGTACAGCGTCCCGACTTGTAACTGTACAGCAAAGCAACGCACACCTACAATGCCTGCGCGCAGCCTGAGCCGCGCACCTGCAGTAGTCCTCTGGTCACAGCGTTCTCACCCGCGTTGGTCACCAGGTCAAGGACGATGCCCCCCACAGCGCCAGCCAGAGCAACCACACCGGCGAGGGTTAAGGGGGAGAATTGCTTCGGGCCAGGCTCGCCTGGCTTGCGAAGCTTAACATCACCAGTCGCCACGAACTGCTTCAGGCCAGCCTCGCCACCAGCAAAGCCGCCGGCGACGCCGGCTACAGGCAATTGCGGAAGGGCGTCATGTCCATAAAAGACGCTCGTGGAAAGGCCGCGAGAAGGTCACTAAAGATAAGGCTGAGCTTTTGAAATTACATTGTGCCCAATGCCAATGCGACAGTTACACATTGCGTCTTACCCAAGGGACCGATGTCATCCTTGCCGGGGTACTTGCGGGGGTCTGCGATTATGGCCACGAGGGGCATTCCGGTAATGATGGGGTTCCAGTAGAGCAGCAGTTCCAGCTTTAACAGGAATACAGCCAGCAGAAACTTACCGTCAATAACGACACGGCCCTTGGCGCCAGTCTTCCTGAGGTCCAGCTCGCTGTATAAAGGAACAGTTCAAAGCGTCAAAATCGCACGCAGGTGGACAGTCGACAATGCCATAGACCGTCTACATCGGCACTTACTCCTTGTTGAAGCCGACGTAAATGGCCGCCTTTCCAGGGGGCGGATTCGCCGTAACCGGCATTCCGGTGGCCTTGGGAGGAGTCTTAGTCGGCTGCTTTGCCGGCTTCTCCTTCTGCAGGCGCAATCCAATTCGAGCACGTTGAGCTTGACGTCAAGGTGCACTTGTCAAAACGTTGGAAAAGCCCTGGCAGCCGCACCTGCACTTGCTCCCTCAGCTTCCACAGGCCGGCTTCTCCGCCAGCCCAGCCACCCGTGCCCCACTCATCACGGCTGGGATACTTGCGGGGGTCATCCCGGATGATGCGGCCCGTGCGTCCCTCACGAGAGCCGTAGCCGTCCTCCTTCTCAAAGCCAATGTAAATATCCTCCAGTGCGCCAGCACTCGTTGAGGTAGTGACCTCCTTCACATTCTGTAACAAGAAGCAGCATTAATTGGAGCAAAAAAGGAGGATGCAAAGACGGTTTTGATACTTAGCAAAAGAAGCTTTGCAATGAAAAATGCAAACCTCCGTTGTAACGACCACTCATTAGCCATGTGGCAAGAAGCCCGCAAACGAAACAGGAATAATCGTGAATTAATCCTAACAGAGCCTCACTATAACCTTGATGGAGCGCCACAAGCAACGGACACATGACCGCTTTCATCACAGACCTGCACCTTGAGGCGCATCCAAAAGCAAAATACAGCGCTGCGAGCGGCCGCAAGACGATGATGGGAATCCACATACCTGTTGGACAGCCGCAGCTGCCAGGCGACGGCTGCGCGCGCCAGCCACAACCCGTGCAGAGCAAGAGGCGCTGCTAATGCGCTTCAATGTGATAGACTCCATTATATGTATATGTGATGCACAGGAAACTGTAATTATGAAGACAATGCCACGATTCTTGCTGAGAGACTGGATTGGGTCCTCAAAACATTCTACAATGGTGTTGTACGGACATTTCCGTACGTTAACAAGGATAATGGTGGGTGCTTGTCGCAGCTTTGCCGTCTGCCATGTAATTTGTCACAACGCGTTTTGGATGGGTTATATCTTAAACACTGTAGCGTTCAAAGTGACCATTAGTGAGTAGTACTGCACGAATTGAAAGAGGGAAAGACAGACCACATTCAGCCACGTAGTATTTCCCAACCAAGTCCTATCAATTATACTTCGTAGGATATTCTCTAAATTACTATCAAGTGTTCCGAAACTCTGCTCTTCTGTTTGTTTTATTGTTGTATTATACCTCCTTGCTTGCACCCCCGCGCGCGGCCTAGTCGGCTGCGCGCGGTTGTTAGGGTCTGCACACCATGGATGCTGCATGGAGCAAAATGCTGCGTGGCGGTGACAGCCTCTATACCCCGCGCCGGCTTCCTCTACCCAAGCAGCCTGGGAGCATGGCTCAGCTTGATAAGGGGAGGACTGAAAAGACACCGATAGCAGGTTCTTCAGCTGGATCTGTAAGTCAATTATTCTTTATTTTGGACAGCTATTCGTTGCATACCTCCCATCATCTCCCCTGACTTCGATGTCCTCAACGTTTCGGTACGCGGCAGCGCACACAACCATCTGGCACAGCTCGCAAGCCACCACCTTTGGTGACCGACAGTCCAGAGTTTCAGCAAAAGCTGGAATCGCCTTCTAAGCCGGGAAGTGTTTATTCGGGAGATGGAGACGCTGATGGAACTGAAGATTTCGAAAACGATTCAGTGCAGGTATGCACTAGTTTGAAACAATAAATAACTGCTTTTACTCAAGGAAATAATTACGTTCGTCGTGCAGGTGTTTGTGCGAGTCCGGCCACCGACTGAACAGGAGCTTGCGAGCGGTGAGTGATTGTGACGCTGCTGCCATGCCAACCGATCAAGCCACAGCTTACGACCGCATGCAACTACTTGCAGATAAGCACGAGGGGTGCTTGACCGTCATCGGCAGCCGCACGTTGCAGTTGACGGTAAAGGAAAAGCAAAACATTATACACCGATTCACGTTCGATCAAGTGCTACCCGACGAGACCCCACAGCACGACGTCTTTGAGCGTAAGCACATACTAACTGGCATGCTTTCTCGGGTGTCTGCAGGACACGCTTGCACGAGGGTGGTTCTGTCACTAATTGTGAAGCGTGGTTCCTTTGCCGTGTGGAAGCCTGGGACCCGAGCCCAGGGCAGTTCTTGTAGCAGTTGTACAGGCGTTTCATTGACACGCTACGTGTGCATGACCTGGGTTACAACATCCTGTGCAACCATCTTAAAGCGCAAAGTAACTGTCTACCTGAACGCAAGCCTCACGACGTTTTTGCCAGGGATCGTTGCTAGGATCATTTCAAACGGTTCGTTGGCAAGATTGAGCGCTATGCGTGGGTTCTTCCTGTCTCAGTGGCTGGACAAGGCGCGGTGGACAACTGCTTGGCGGGTTACAACTCCTCGATCTTCGCCTATGGCCAGACGGGTGCCGGCAAGACGTATACCGTCATTGGGCAGATCAGTTGCGCCGAAAAGCGGGGCCTTGCACCTCGAGTTTTCGAGTACCTATTTACAAAGATCACGGACCACGAGAACGCAAGGGGCCCAGATACCGTTAAGTACAATTGCAGGTGTGCCTTTCTTGAGATTTACAACGAGACCATTGCGGACCTGTTATGCCCTACCTCCAATAACTTACCCATCCGGGAAGATCCAGAGAAGGGACCCTACGTTGACGGGCTGTCGGAGCCTCCTGCCCTAAACGGTGAGCACGAGTCTTGGAGCCTTGGTCAGCTCTCTTAGTTCCGTGACCAGCAATCTAAGTTCCGCGGTTGCATGTGCACAACAGCATGGGGCCTTGGTACATATTATGTAGTGATTTGGGTTGCTTAGTCCTTTACGCGCTGACCCAAATGTCACGAACGCGAAGCAAAATTGTGTTTTATGAAACTGTTTGCCCTCTTTCAGTGGACGAGATGCTTCAACATCTTCTCCGGGGGGCAGAGAACCGGCATACAGGCGAAACCCGCCTTAATCGGGAATCCAGCCGCTCACACTCAGTTTTCATGTGCACCGTGGAGAAAACTGTAACCAGCAACGGCATCAACAAGTGCTTCTACGCCAGGCTGAATCTTGTCGATCTCGCAGGTAACAATTGCATTTCGTGGCTGTTCTTATGTCAACGGTTGTGTACACATGCGTTTGCCGCATTTGGGAGCGGTCCTCGCCTGCGTCTGTGGAGAGCCGACGTTCATCAACTTGGGCGTCTGGGCTAGCTCGGCAGGTACTGATGGCTCCCGTTTCGACCTGTCGCCTGGTTCTGTATTCCCGTCTGCAGGGAGTGAGCGCATTGCCAGCGGCGCTCACGGAGGTAGCAATGCTGCTGGCGAGCACTTCAAGGAGGCGTGCCACATCAACAAATCGCTCACCGCGCTGGGTCGCGTTACCACAGAGCTCGTGAAGTCGCAGAAGAACGGTGGGGGAGGTCACGTCCCCTATCGTGATTCGAAGTTAACGTTCCTATTGCAGGTGCGTATCATACAATGCCATTTGATTATAATTCCTTCCATAATCCATGCGTTTCCTGAATTTTGCAGTCATCCCTGGGCGGCAACGCCAAGACGCTAATCATCGCCAACGTCAGTCCCAGCTCAATCTGCTCGCATGAGACGCTTAGCACGCTTCGGTTTGCAAAGCAAACTAAGCACATTCGCAACGATGCGAAGGTCAACTGGACAGTGCAGGGTGACCGCATCGCTATGCAGCGTGAGATAGAGCGGCTTCGTATGGAACTGGCTGGAATGCGTTCCGGTGTGACCGAGCCGCTAGTGCAGGCAAACGAGGAGCTGGCTTCTCGCCTGGAAGAGTAAGTTTTTGTACCATAAGAATTCGAAGGGCGCTAACACTTCCATTCTTGACAGACATTCAGGGACTCCCAGCCCTCTTCCTGCCCGAGGACTATGCTGGGTCTTTCGTTTACTGGGCATCTTTAAACAAGGATTGATGGACCCAAAACCCTAATCCAGGGAGAGACAACGGCGCGAAGAGCTGCAACAGGACCGTGAGCGGATGGTTAGCGCCCTAAACCAGGCTCGTCGTGAGAACCGGCTTCTCGACCAGCGGTTAGTAGGGCTTGCCGCCATTGGCGGCATGGACGGGAGCCGCGGGGCCGGTGCACTGGCAACGGTTGTGGAGCAGGTGCGATGATAGGGGGACGGAACGTCATGCTCTATCAAAAACAATTAGCCATAGTAAGGTATTGTCGCCCATCGCCATGCTGCAGCTTGAGGCTTTGGATGCCATGGCACACGACCGACGCGCGGAGCTGGACCAGGCACAGCAGGAACTCGTGGCTCAGCAACTACAGGTCGAGAAGGACTATGGTATACAGCTAATGCTAGAGCTGCAGGCAGCCATTAATACACGTGACGAAACGATCACGAAGGTGAAGAATGACGGGCCAGTTGCAAGGCGTAACGTGATTAGTAATACTGACACATAATATACTAGGGTTTGGCAATACTGGTAAGGCGTGACTATTGCCCCCGGGAGATCCCGGGATCGATACCCATTAGGGTCAAAAGTCCTTCCGATGGTGGAAGGTATTGCGCCCCTAGTTGATGGACGGTGGTGACCTGGGATAAAGTTAACCTGCGAGCCGACCAGGAATGGAGTTGGGCCGCTGTCGACCCGGCAGATTCCATTGGATGCTGGTGGTGGGTGCGGAACCTGAGCGATCCACTGAGAAGTTAACTAGGGTGACTGGATGAGGGTGCTCCGAAATACCGCGGAAGGCAGGGTTTCGCAGGGTAGCTGCCACGGGCGAAGATACACCCCCCTGTTTCACACATCATATAATGTGGAAGCTAGGCGTGTCTTCGGAATCCGTTCGTGGTAACTCTTGTTCTTGGCGCTCCACGTTAGAAGGTTGCAATGCTGGCTGCAGTGTGAATCGCTTGACGCCCAGTCAGCAGCCTTGGCGAAGGACAAGGCGGACTTAGAGGAGAGCTGCAGCGTCCTGGCTGAAAACTTTGCGCAAGCTGGCTCAACGATTGCGGAGCAAGAAGAGCAGCTCGCCTTGAAGCAGGCACTTATACTGGAATTGCAGACACAGCTGGCAGTTGAGCGGGAAGAAAGGAATAGAGTAAGTTGCGTCGTTACTACGATATAAGTTTCCTGAGCAGTTCCCCGACATTGATCGGAAAATGAGGTTTATGGCTAGCTACTGCGGTATGGAGATGAGGTCTAGTTCATGGACTAAGTGTCGCATGCTGGATTGGTGGCGATTGCTGAACTCTACGAATATCGAGTGACTGGATGAGGAGGGGTCTGGATGGCAGGACCCAAACCGCCTTCGACTTTCGTTTCGTACGGGGGGATTAACTTGCAAGATATATAGTCCACGGCCCCGAACTTTGACGGACAACCCGCATTCGTGCGGAACCTGTATAACTGCTTTCCTAAGGGTTTCGTACTCCTATCTGTTTCAGGTGGACGAGCAGTCGGCGACTAAAGATACCAAGCTGCAAACAGCAAGCGAGGAGATCACGCGGTTATCTGCACGTGAAGCTGAGCTTCAGGCCCTCCTGGACGATAAGCAGGCGGAGCTGGGTCACCAAGGGGCCCGCATGGAAGCTTTAGAACGGCAGCTGGACGGCGCTCTTAGCGAGGTGCAACTGCTGCAGGGTCGGCTTGCAGAGGTGCGGTGCGGCATCTCGTAGTCGTCGTACTGTACGTGATGCGGTTTATTCCCAGACCCGTATACGTGGCGCTTCGGAGTTCATGTGATGTGGGTTGCGATTACAAGAGCACCTTTGTACGCTATTCGCTGTTACTGCTAACTCTGTAGGCTCAAGAGCAGCTGGCACAGACGCATCACGCGAATGCGGCATCTTGTGGGGAGCTCTCAGACCAAATAATGCAACTTTCATCCAAGCTGAGTGCAGTGGAGGGCCAAGTCCTTGAGGAACGCAGCACTGTAGAGAGCTTGCAGCGCCAGCTAGTGTCCGCGCGGGATGAGCTGGCTGACCGTCAGCGCCGTGAAACTGAGTTGGGCGAGCAGCTGCAGGCTAAGTTTGAGGAATGCTCGTCCGCACTCAAGCGCATATCAGAACTGGAAAATGACGTCGCAGCGGAATCGGAGGCTCACGGCGTTGCTAAAGCAGAAATGTCGTCGCTGTCTTCGCGCATGGCACAGCTGCAAGAGCAGCTAGGGGTTGCTGAGGCTCGCATTGGTGAGCAGGCGGAGCTCATTCGTATCGCAGATGAGGAGAAGACTAGCCTTCGTGCACAGCTCAGTGCTTCTGCCGCAGAGGCCGAGGAGGTGAAGGAGCGCGCTGCTTCAGCTGAGCAGCGGGTCTTGGATTGGACGGCTCGTTCGCAGGCGCTGGAGGTTACCGCTGCTGACCGCGAGGTTGCCCATGCAGCGGTGCAAGAAGCGCTGCAGAAGGCTGAGCAAGCGGTGGTTGAGCTGGAAGCTACGGCGGAGAAGTTGCGCGTTCAGCTATTATCAACACAAGCAGAGTACGAAGTTAGCAGAGAGCAGGTTGCAGAACTTCGCGGCGTGGCAGCAGGATTAGAAGCACGTGCGGCAGGCCTTGATGCGCAGGTGAAGTCCCTGGAAGCAGCTAAAGCTGAGCTTGAGGCTCAAACGTCAAAGCAAGCTGCGGAGTTGCAGGTATGTCATAACACGCGTTACGTTGTTCGTTAACCTCTTTCAGCAAAATCTGTGTCTTATCTAATAACAGGACCGGGCCATGGCCCTTGTCTCCCTTGAGGCACGTCTTGCCGACGTCGAGGCGGCTAAGGCGTCAATCGTAGAGCAGCTTCTGCTTGAGCAGAGCAACGGGGCATCTTTGCGAGACGGACTTTCCGTTAGTGAGGGTTGTGTAGCAGAGCTACGCAAGCAGATCCAGCAGGTGAGGGGGAAAGTGGTTGAGCAGTTGAGTATCCGCGCATCGCTGCATAGATGTTCATTAGGTAGTACGCTATGCGGTGGTGTCCAACTTCTTTCTTGTTTTTCCTTTCTTAGGAGGAAGCGCGGACTTTGAACGCGCTGAAAGAGATGTCTGAGTCGGCAGCAGCATCGCAAAGGCAAATATCCAGGCTGGAGGAGGAACACTTGCACGAGGTTCAGGCCTTGAAGGATGAGCTGGACAAGCGCAGTGCAGCTCTGAAGGCGTAAGCAGGAGTTGGTCCTGGAACTATTTCCCATCCCCTTTCTCACTTGTGCTGTGTTTGCTCAGGCGTGACAAGGAGATGGTGCAGACTAACTTCACTCTACGAAATGAGATCGATCGGCTGAATGCCCAGCTGCGCGATCAGAAGGTAAACATACGCTCAGTTGAGTGTCCTTGAGGTGGCATTCTATTGCCATTCCTAACAACTCTGTTTCCTCTTTCACACGGCGTGCAGGCTAGCCAGGAGCAGATTGTCACGTTGCATCAGATCGCATTGACCGAGATGAATGAGCGCCTAAACAAGCAGGCGGAGCGTTACGCTGATCTTACAAAGGTATGAAAGTGAGGGTCGAAGGGTCGCCACTCATGGTAGATACACCAGCAACCTGTGCACTTGCAGAGACATGACATGCTGAAGGCTATTTATGACCAAAGTCAGCGCGAGCTTGAGTCTTGGAAAACGAAGTGCGAGAGGCTGGACCACGCACTGGCGGACGTCAGTCGACTCATCCTTTTCGCTCGAAACCCTCCCGACTCGGCCCGGTCGTCCCAAATCATGTGAGTTTAGAACTTGCGATAGTGTCTTCTGCCAAATTCAGTTAAAACTGATTGCCATTCCATCTGTCAACAGGACCCGCAGCGAGCATCTGTCCATGCCCCGCTCTCTTCACATTGCGGAGTCTGTAAATGTATCCCCCCGTGTGCCAAACAGGTGAGCCACTTATATTCCATCGCTTGATATTACAGCGCCACGCTTATTGGCTGATTCCATGGTTGATTTCTGTGTTTGCTTGCAGTCGTTACCACATCTCCAGTCCTGTAGGCTCAAAGGTCGGGAGTGTCAGCCACCACAACGGGTGCGACGACACCCTTGACGAAACTGGCGAGAGCACCAGCCCAGTGCTGGATATTGTCAGCCTAGGTGACCAGTTGCCCATCCCCGACGATGCAGACCCGGCAGCGCTGAGTGACGCTTAGGCTGGCTTGATGGTTGTTGCAAGCTGTGTATGCAAGTCGTGGCAATCCGTTGATTGATGTTAAGGAATCGGTGCAGGAAGTATCGGCTTTAATGAAACCCCATGTATGGGATAATAGCACTGGTGCCACTTCAGGTGGAGTTCATATATGTAGCACTGGCATGCGTGGTTATTTTGTTGAAAGGGCACTGGAAAGAGCGGTGTTCCAAATTGCAACAATGATGCTCCGACCGAACACCCAAACGGAACTTGTAGCGGGCTATGCGGCTCCCGCGTCCTCTCCGTCCTTGTCCTCTTTCTGCAGGAATGGGTTGGCAATCTCCTCCATACCAGTGGAGGGTGCCACCAACATAACAGCCGTACCACGGCAAACCTGTCCGCATTGTAACCAGTAGTTCAGAAACGCTCGACAACATGACCCTTTTATGCCTTTCTGGCCTTACCATCAGTCCAAGCAATCGTGTCTCGTCGGTTACCGTTAGGGGATCCTCCGGGTCTGGGTCATACACATAAAGACAGCTTCAGGTCATCACGACTACCATGCCATAGTTACATCATCTCACGCATCCGCACCTCTTAAATACTCCACAGCTTCATCGAGCACCAGGTTCAGCAGCTGGTCGTAGCCCTTCAAGATCCCTTGCACTGCAATCGGTGCATAACTCTACATTTGAATATTCGCCCAGGTCCTCAGATTTATGAAACAAGCATTAATCACCTTCTCTGCCTCCTGCTAACTTTACACGCACTCCTTTGTCTACAAACTTTGCCAAGTCTACAGCCGACTCTTTTGCCTTCCCAGACATTTTTAAAGAAATCCTGATGGTAATCGCCGTCCGAAGTAATTTACGTGATGTGCGTATCTCTGTTAGCATACACTGCACCTTGCCGCTGGTTTCGGGCCGAGATTGGAGCGGCGTTGTACACCAAGGTTTTACATGATGCCCTTTACTTGACTAAATCCACATTCCCATATTGGCATTACTATTTCAATGGCCACAGTGCAGGTGAATATAAAGTAATTTCTTTCGTTGCGCAGGTTTCGGTCCTCATGCTTAGTGTCTTTGGCATCAGGGTTCTTCATTAAATGCTCACCTTTTTAGTAGCTTCAGCATTCACAGGTAGATGCGCTAGCGATGTACGGCTTCTGCGACGAGTGGGGCTCGTGCCTGAGCCCTGGTGCTCAAGCAAGCACAGCAAAGTCAGAGGCACGGGTACTGTGGAATGCTCCAAAAACAAGGAATTGCAGACAGCTGTGCACCGCACTTCAAGTGCGTACTCCGTGCTCGTACAAGACCTTCGCCTTCACTTAGGTCCTCCAGGGGCAAAGCGTCCTGTGCTAAAGGGCGTCAACCTTTACATAAGGCGTGGTTCTTTGCACATGTTGCTGGGACCCAACGGGTGCGGGAAATCCAGTTTACTGAAAGTGCTCGGCGGGCTCGTGGTACCAGACAGCGGGTTGGTTCAGACAGATCAGCCCAGTGGTTTTGTATTCCAGAACCCAGACCATCAGGTTGTCATGCCTACCGTGGCTGCGGATGTTGCCTTCGGCCTTGGGCGGTGAGCTTTCCAGGGAGGGTTTTCCGTGCATGAATGCTTCGGTTGGCACGGTGAGCGTGGCAAAGATGGGTTTTTGAGTGCGGTGGGGTTGCCAAACTTGCTTATACGTGGCAACTTGGCCCCGCCGGAGACTGTGCTTCATGAGCACGTGGGCAGTCAATCCTTCTTCCAAAGGGTTGCACTTAGCAATCCGAAGGGGATGGAGCCACAGCATGCCTCAAAACATTGGCTCCTTACCCACAGCTACAAGCTGACTGAGGCGGAGGTAGCTTTTGCGGTGCGATCGGCCCTCCGTCTTGTCAACATGGAGGACTTTATGTATCGAGCTACGCACACTTTATCTGGTGGACAGAGGCAGCGTGTGGCCATTGCCGGTGAGCTTGGTGCGGGCTTGCGGAAGCTTCGTTGAAGGTTTGTGTCTTATTGAACTATTTCACGTCGCAAAGAAGAGGGTTCCCGCTAAGGAAGCACTCTGCAAACCGGCGCACATGGCAGGTGCCCTTGCCGAAAACCCCAAGCTGCTGCTCCTTGATGAGCTCACCACATTCTTGGACCGCGAAGATCAATTTGGAGTGTTACAGGCTGTGCGCAGCATCGCCTCAGCCAAGGAGGAAGTGACAGCCATCTGGGTTACGCACAGGTGAGAGACATACCGCTGCAGATAGTGATCTAGGTTTAGCGTAGCTTGGCGCCGTTGTGCAATGAAGAAATTACTAGTACAGCTAACGCTTGCCTTGCCAGCATTCGTAAGCTTCCAGCAACCCGATCCCGGTCTAATCGAGCCAAGAACGACAGGAGACCCGAACGATTGAAGAACGTACAACGTGCACATTGCTATTCGTTGTTATTATGAGCACCGTACCCTGCGGTTTATCCTGAAAACCTATAAATAACGTTCGCTGCTTAGGATAATCAGCGTTCTTCTAGGCTCATGTAACCCGAGCTCCTCCGCATCGATCTCAGGTTTGAAGAATTGCAGTTCGCGGATGCTGCGAGCTACATGGAGGATGGGCGCGTGGTGTTTACAGGTACACCGGATGAGGCAAAGCTTTTTCTGCGGAAGCGTGGTGCACCTGTGTAGTGCAAAGGATGCAAAAAGGCCGTGCCATCACTGCCGTGCGGCTCGGGCAACGACGCCGACAACCCAGTCGGCATCAGACGCGCCCTTCAAAGGGGTTAACGTGCGGGGAGGCGTAGACTGTGTCCTACCCAATGTCTTCTGCTGCTCAATCGCTCGCGTCACATTGCAGATGCGCCTTGTAACCTCGTCGATGCGCGCCCTGCAATAAACAAACCACGAGATGCTCATTAGATGCTGCACGTCAATGTCGACGCGATACCTTGAGGGCGCTCTGCACTCAATTGTGATATGGTCCCAGTCCGACTGGCGGCAGTGGCTGTTAAACCTACCGTAAGGCAGGGAGCTTGTCTACGGCCTTCAGCAGGCTGTCGTTCACCATTGATGCGGTGTTGCACTGCAATTCGCCTGCCTCTGTCAGGGGGTTCCTGTCAGGCCGACCTGGTCCACAGACGACAATGCACGTTTAACACCCTGACGGATTCAGCTCAAACAAACCTTGATTACCAGCCCATACCTGGCGTAAGGAGATCGAGCATCGCGCTCTGCTGTATAGGTCGCAGGGCTTCAAGTTGCGCAGCTAAGGTGGGCATAAGAACTTGTGCGGCACGCCGCCGAAGCGCAGATACGCTTTCAATCGCCTCCGAAACCTAACCAGCGTCACGCATGGTGCAAATATGAAATCGCACGTCCAGAGAAGCACTACATCGTCGTGGTATCGTGCAGCAGCAGTTACAGGCCCCACAGCTCTAAGTGCGTCTCTAAGCGGTTGCACAAAAACAAACCAACCTGAGCGCCAAGCTCTGCAACGTCGGTCGTTCCTCCCGCGCAAGGCAGCCTGCATTAGGTGAAGAAATAGATTCATCACCGGCCGGGCGTAATCCAAAGTAACGGCAGCCTAGTGCTTGTTGTACTGGTACCTTTGCAACAGGTCCTTATCGAGCGGCACGTCGAGGGACGGTTGGGGTTCTCCCTGACTGCTTCCAGAAAGCACAGCTAAGACAGCTTCCTGTCCCGCATGCACATGGTAAAGTTATCACAAATGGCTATGTTTCACGGCTGGGACAGTGGAGCTTACCACAGCCCGCTGAACGCATGCAGATTCACTGGACTTGTGAGACAAAGCATCGTGCAGCAGTCCCTGAAGTAGACCGATATCGTTTACTGCCAAATTAAAAGCGACCTGGTCTTCCATTGGCCCTAACGTTCGGATAGCCAACACACACGCCAACGATATATCTATATGATAATACTCATAGTTTCAATTTATCACGGACCTTACTAAAAGTTTCGGCCTATGCATGAGCCACATCATGGTTGACAGCTGCAGGAGTCCGTACTTCCTACTTCGAAAGTTTTATGTTTTGCGTCCTCTGCTAAACGTTGCTGCATGTCATTTCTCGTATGAATATAGGCATCCTAAGCGTACAATTATGTGCAGGGATGTGGCGACCTGTTACTTACCTCCACTTCTAAGGCAGCGACCATCATGCTGTGACCTCGCGCCTGCATTGTCACAAAGAAGAGGATTGGCCATACTGCCGTAAAGCGGATTCGGTTCAGCCAGGAGCGGAGCCAGGCAGGAAATGCTTCGGTAAGTAGAACGTCCAATTTTTGCTAACCTTAGACCCTCACGTTACTCACCAGCATTGGATTGACTACAAGAATCTGTTCCAACTTCAGGGCGGCCCATTACAAGGCCGACGCAGTGGATGGGCCCGCTGCGGGCAAGTCTCCACCGAAGCACCGGCCTGGGTAAGTTGTCAATCGCATCAGAGTTTTACATTCAACGTAGGATAAGGGCTTTTGCCAACTTCGACTGGTCTGACTTTGCCGTGTCATTGGGTTACCCGCATTTTGTTCCGTGCACGCAGGGGTATTCTGGATTTGGCCCTAACCGCAGCGGACAAATATGCCCTAAGCTTGCTTCCGACTGCGTTGAAAGGCACGGGGCTTACAAGTAACGAAGGGCCGGCAACCGACTACCGTGGTGGCCCCCAACACCCATCAAATGGCATTCCCCCTGCGTTTAAGATGCCGCGCCCAGCTGGCCTGCACAGCACACCGGCCGCACCACAGGAGGTGCAGCTGCAGTCCGGCATTGCTGGTGTAGCCACTAGCTGGGATGCCAGCTTGAAGGAGATTCTCGCTGCCCTGGAGCCGGAGACACGGACACTCAAACCCGTAAGAGACTGCTTGCCATGCCGCCCCACTTAAATACATAGTCTGTGTTCTGACCGCTTGCGCCTATGTACCCCGCAACCCAGGCCAAGTTGCGTGACCACAAATACCCGAATCAAAATCACGGCATGCCCACCAATACGGTGATCCCTTCACCACGGCGGGAACTCGATGAGGCACTCATCACCCTACCTGGTGGCACTCGGCGCAACAAGAGCAGCGTGCCAGCTTATGCCAATGCCTTTAAGGGGGTTAGCCGTCAGGGCCGGCGGGCTGAGACGCAGCAGGTGCGTGTTGAATGGATTGGGGCTGGCGGGTCCTAATAACGAGCATCTGTACTGGTATAGTTGCAAATGCTTGCGAATAATCCTATACGTTAGCCAACTGTACAGCATTTTTTATGATCCCCTCATTTGCACCCTCAATAACCATACATTGGATGTTACAGGTGCCTGTGCATTCCGGGGCGTCGCAACCTTTGGATATACAGTATGATATGGTTCCAGGCGTAAAGCTGGCTTGGGCTGGGCCGGCGAGTGGAACGTACAGCACAACAGGCTTTGGCAGTAGTCCAAAGAAGTACACAAGCCAACTTGTGGGTCGCGTGAGCCCGCATTACGCTGGCACGCCCGCTCTGCAGCAAACTATGAGCACACCGGCTGGTAACCAGGTGTGCCTCGCGATGGTCCAGAGGGGTAGTCACTGGGCGCCCTTTGGGTCATGTGACGTCGCTTACCACGGCCAGGGCGTCGGTTGCTTGGGAAGGCAGCCGGCCGAGTAATGTGGAATTCTCGAGCCGCAACTGACTTCTCATGGACGGTTAATTGAAACTTTTGCACATTACTTGAACCCCGTCCCTGCATTCCAGTAGTGTTCAAAAATCATTGCCAGAAAGCGCGTCCGCAATACGTAAACGCCGCCAACGATACCAGGCGACTGCTTGGGTGCCAAGCGGTTCATTTAATTGGTCTGGGGAATGGCTGTGTGATGCGTACCGTAATCTGACTGATCCGCATGACCGTTGCGCCTGCTGTCGACAGGACCAGCTTCACCTTCCCGAGATTGCAAACGGCAACAGTCACAGTGCAGCTCACCAGCAAGGAAGCTTCAGGGGCAGCAATTACGCTCTCCCCACCTTCCAATCCTGGACCCCAGGCACGTCAACACCGGGCACAGCCAGTCATGCCCGACGGGCGCTACCGTACGTCTCCACAAATACATCTTCCTTGGCCAAGCCCTTGACGGTGCAGTATCATCCAGTACTCAGATCTCCGTCGCTGGGGCCAGGGCCTGGGTCACCGTATACTCAGCCTGTGGCAACGGCATCAGCCGTTGCCGCGGGTCCGCGGGGGACTCCGCAACGGCCTGCGACCGACCAGGGGTCCCCTGCGCAACAGGCGGCAGGCGGTGTGGGTCCCGGCGAGGCCACGCGGCTTTACCCGCGTACTGCTTATGGCGGCCAGCCGCATCGCCTGCCTCACACACCGCCGGAGGTGGCGGCGGAGGTGGCGCGGCTGCGCCACGCGCAGGAGTTGGACGGGGTGATTTATGGAATTCGGAACGAGTTGATACAGGCGGCAGCTCCCCGGTTGGACCCACCTGTTAAGGTTAGTTGATGCTTCGCGAGAATTTGCAATTGTCTTTTTGCATCAAGGCTGCATCGTTAGCGCAGTGGGTGACAGTATCTGGCGGCAATCCATCCTAAATCCATCCTAAACACGGTACACGGCACTTTTCACAAGGCGACGTTTGCCATAGTAACCATATTGACTTCTATCTCCGACATACAGCGCCTGTTGTGCATACGTCTTCGTTAGGGCAGTCTGGCCGACTGTGTTGCTGGATCGTGTTCGGGCTGCCTCGTGCCATGTTTCTCCTGATAGCTTGGCCCTCGGCGCACTCTTCGCCTTGTTTTAGCCCTCAAAAGCTGTGCACACAATAGGGCTTTCTGTTGCGCGCGGCGTGTTGTTTTCCCCGCAGTCCAAGTTCCTGCAGTTGTACGAGGACCCCAACCGCCCACTCGCAAAACTGAATCCAAAGCAGCTCTTGGGCGAAGTTGCTCCATCCTCCCAGCACCACCGGCGGCACCGTCCGCACGCTATCGCCACGGACAAGCCCGAGGTCAGTTCAGATGGCAGGCCGCCGTCCCCCATGGCCAGCAGCAGCCGTTCGCCCATGTACGAGCGGCGGTTACGGCCCCTGCCCACCGATATTCAGGAGGATGCTGCAGCTGCCCAGTCGGCGGCTGATATGGGCGATAGGGCTGATAACCAGGAAATTGACGCGCTGCCCAACGTCCATTTGCGACCACCGGAGCTTCCTGGCGAGGCCGGAATGCGGTCCGGACATGACCAGGGTATTGGTGCGGAGGCGGAAGAAGAGACGGAAAGTCCTGACCGGTCCACACCTAGGTCATCGTTGATCGACCGGGAGGATACGACATTGACGATGGCAGACTTCAGAGCCCTGTCAGATGGCGGTCTCTCTGTGGCATTGGCTACTGCCGGGGAGGGCACTGTGGGAACGGAAGGGGTGGAACAACTCGGGGCCGCAGCTGAAGATGTGGCGCCTGCGGATGGCCAGGCGGCTGGGCCGCAGGAATATGGACAGCAGCAGGACGGGTCAGTCCCGCCGCCAGTAATCCTGGCGCCTTCAGACGAGGCAGCTGGCGCAAGTCTGCAAGGGGCACCCGAGGCCGGAGTTCCCGATCAGCAACTCGATGAGGTTTTGGAGCAGGCGCAACCGCGTCCGCCAGCGGCAGGGCCATCTACAGAGGTCACGGCGGAGACATGTCCAGAGCCAGCGGCCTTGGAGTATATGGCAGGTCCGCTGCCGAGCAGCGATGTGGGTGTGACGGTTCAGGCTGGGGCTCCTGAATGCGCCGGGGAGGCTGAGCCTGAATCCGGCGATGCAGCCGTGCCCGAAAGTACGCCTAAAGAGGACATGGACTTGCTGCAGGATGCTGGGGGCACCTCGAGCCTGGACAGGGTTGCCGGAGCCCCCTCAGCAATGCCAGAAGTGTGCAAGATGGATGAGGACGGTGCAGAGTTGGGCTCAGGCGATGCAGCGAAGGAGCCAGAGTCCCAGGCGGCTGTCCAGGCACCTGAAATTGCAGTCGTCCCACAAGGGGATGGAGACGAAGCGTCCCCCACCGTGAGCGGCACGGGTCCTACGGATGCACAGGAACCGGAGGGTGCAGCTGCGGAGTCGAGGCAAGAGGCGACAGCGGACGTTGCGGATCTAGAGGGTGCCCAGGCAGGGGCGGAGTTAAATCCCTCCGGGTCCAGCGAGTGCCAGCCCCTGGAGTCATCTGAAACCATGGCCATATCGGCATCGGAGGCCACGACGGCCGCGGATGCCTTCGTGTACTCCCTGCCTCCGGGCGTGACCCCGGAGATGGCCAGAGCCTCCGCCGTGTGCATCCAGACGCATGCGCGCGGTTACCAGGCTCGGCGCCGGATGGCAGTGATGCGGAAGGAGCGCGAAGCAGTGAAGGCCCAGCCAGAACAGGTATTGCAGCCGGAAATCCTGCCCAGCCCCAGCACGTCGCTGACCAAATCGGAATACGAGCTGCCACAGGGTGTTACACCCGAAATGGCTCGCGCAGCAATCGTCCGCATACAATCGCACGCACGTGGGTATTTTGCCCGGCGCCATGTGGCGGAGCTGCGCCGCGGGCGTGAGGCAGGACAGGCTGCCCTGGCAACAGCAGTTACGGCAGCCACGACGCGTAAGCTGGAGGGCTATGAGCTGAAGGAAGGGGTCTCGGTTGAGGTAGCAGAAGCGGCAGCCATTCGCGTGCAGGCGCACATGCGGGGGCACCTGGCTCGACGCCGAGTCAGACACATGCGCGCCGAGCTGTCGCCCTCTGCAGAGCCTGCATCTGAGCCGGAACAGGAGGCGTCGCGCGGCGCGGCCACAGGTGAAGGGCCAGCTGAGGAGGACACAACGCTGCGGGAACAGGGCGAGGCGGTGTCAAATCGTGCCGGGGCCACAGAACCGGCCCAGCCGCCAGTTGCGTCAGAGCCCGAGGAGCTCACTATCGACGCGCTCAAGGCCGCACTAGACGAGGAGCAGCAGGATGCGGATGCAGAGGCGGCGGCTGCGCTGTCGGATGCTGTCGCTGAGGAGCCAGCGATGCTGGACATGTCCGACCCGGCTGCGGTGGCTGCTGCGGCTGCTAAGAGTGCCATCCGGCTGCTGGAGGACGGGAGCTACGGGCTGGACGGCGTCGTCGACACGACCGCAGCTGTCGACCAGACAGCGGCTGAGGCCAGCATGGCCCGCCTGGCCGCCAGCTCTGCGCGCACATCGGCCATGTTCCAGGGCGCCGGCGCCGAGATGCGCTTCAGTGATGATGAAGCCTCGGCACTGGAGCTCATAGATAACCTGGACGGCCTATTGCAGGGTGATGACGAGGCAGCGGCGGCGGCGGCGGCCGTTGCAGCTGCCGCCGCGCCCGCAGATGGTGAGATGGTGTCCATCTCCGCTGACGGTGTCAGCGAACCGCAAGCGTTGGGCACGGGCGGCAGCGGTGGTGGCATCGCCGGTGACCCGATGGACCGTACAGAACCGGGCGGCGTGCGGGTGCTGGCGAGCAAGTACGAGGTACAGCACGTGGTTGGCGAAGGCGCGTACGGTATGGTGATGAAGTGCAAGGTTCGCGGCACGGAGCCTGTGCAATGGGTGGCCATCAAGGAATTTAAGATCGACGATAACGACCCTGACGCGGAGGATGTCAAGCGCACCAGCTTGCGCGAAGTGGCTGTGCTGGAGGCGTTGCAACACCCGCACGTCGTGGGTTTTGTAGACAAGTAAGTGGGCTATGCGCGCGGCATGCGACTTAGGATTAGTTCCCCAGTGATTAAGCCCTCAATGCGAAGTTCAAAGAGGCCCGTGCGAAATGCTGTAGGCGCTGCAATCCCCATCGTTTCCCTCACTTGAGGGACAAGTACGATGTACAAAATTGCCTAATTTCTATCCCCAATTTGCAGGTTCATGGTAGGCGACCGGCTGTTTATTGTGATGGAGTTCCTGCCCTGCAACCTGTTGGAACTCCTCGAGGCGCAGCCGGGCGGCATGGACCGGGACGCGGTGCGGCTCATCATGTTCCAGCTGTGCTCGGCGATTGCCTTCATTCATCGTAAGGTACGACACAAGGGCGGTGTGGGGATGACAAGCCAGGGCTTGACGCGTTTGGAAATATAATGAGCCAGGGACGAGAACGTGAAGTCGTCGGCAACTCGGATGGGAGGGCGTCGGCAACCTACACGCAATCCATGCATGTTGCCTTTGTTGTTTGTACAGGGTATGGTGTACCGGGACATCAAGCCCGAGAATCTGCTGGTGGACGAACACGGCACCGTCAAGTTGTGTGACTTTGGCTTCGCCAGGTACCTGCCCTCTGGCCCCAGCTCACACCTCACTGACTACGTCGCCACCCGCTGGTACCGCGCGCCGGAGCTACTGCTTGGGCCACCCTACCGGGATGCGCTAGGAAAGCACGTCCAGTACATGTACGGGCCGCCGGTGGTGAGTCATCGCCGTCGCACTGTTGAATAGAGTCCTGCGAGGTTGTTTGGAACTTGGCCGCCACGCATCCCTGCCAAGCCGTCGTTTGGATGCCAAATGCCTCTTCGAACCGCTGCTTACGTTTCGTGTAGACCCACCATGCTTGTGTCTGGTCCCTTTCGTGCATGCATGGTTCCTGGTTCCTACCCAAAGACTCGCCGCCGGCCAGAACCAGACCGTGTTTTCCAGCCTCCTTCACGCTTCCCTTGTTGCCTCCTCACTCTTCCATCACGCCCCGGATGTGCAAACCTCGCTCCGTAGGACATGTGGGCCGTTGGTTGCCTGATGGGCGAGCTGCTGGACGGCGAGCCACTGTTCGCGGGTGACTCGGACCTGGACCAGCTGTACCGTGTGCAGCAGATCCTGGGACCCATGGCTCCCAGCCACCAGTACATGTTTTATGCCAACCCGCACAACACCGGTATCGTCTTTAACATTAAGCAGCCCATGACGCTGGGGGCGCGCTACCGTGGCAAAGTCTCGGACGTGGAACTTAGCTTCATGTTGGGACTTCTGGAAATGGACCCTGACAAGCGCCTTACTGGCGAGCAGTGCCTGCAGCACCCTTACCTGGTGGACCTTGCCACGGCCGCGAATGCGGCAACCACTCCTTCGCCCAGCGACTCGATTGTGGCCACTTCCACGAACCTCAGCGTGGATGACGGCGGCAGCGGCGGTGGCGATGCCAGGTTTCCGGCGCCGCTGGCCACCGGAGGGGATGCCGGTGAGGCGTCCGTCCGTGGTGAGGCGGCAGTGGAGGGTTGTGGCCAGGCAGACGGCACTCCGGTTGGTGGTGCGTCACGCGAAGGGCTTCAGAGCAGGGGTTTGGAGAAAATGGGTTCGCTTACACGGGCGGCAAGCTCGTTGACGCGGGGTGGGAGATCAGTTAGTAGGGGGGGCAGCATCAGCCCAGTAATGATGCCGCCTATGAGCAGTAGCCCGGTGCCAGGCGCGGGGCCGCAGCGTGGCCTGTCGAAGCTACACGCTAACGACAACGGGCATGTTGTAATTGTGGAGGGCGAGGTGGATGACGAGGAGGAGCGCGGAATGGCTGGGGGCATGGCTGCGGTTAAGAGTATGAGCGCATTGGCAGAGGTCGCTGCAGCGGTTAGCGAGATTGAGCCGCTCGACGAGGCATGAAGTTAACTACCTGCGGGATGCGTGCGTGCTGTCCTGCGGCTGCGGGTGGAAGATAGAGGGAAGGCGCGCTGGATTGCAGCGTGGCGACTTGTTCCGCCATGGTCGAGATGGCGTGGCAGTGAGGCGGCATGTGCTGGGCGCTGGGAGTTGCGTCTAAGTTGTTTGCGGATCATGGGTCTGTATGTTGGGGGAACGTCTTTGCATCGCTGCGTTGCCCTGTGTCTTGAATGTATGGCTATTACGGTGGTTGCGCGGCGGCCGCGGCTTGCGGGATGCATGGAGATTAGGCTATGAGAAAGTATTATTACACATGCATGCGGCAGTGATGATCAACGCCGTGCTTTGGCGCGCCGGGATTGTGGTGGGTCTTGCCGTCTGTGCGAGCGCACAGGCGTGTATCAGCCTAGTTGGTCTACAGGGTTTGAGTATGCCATTGCCTAGACGCAAGCTTATGACTCAATCAGCCTTGCCGTCTACTGTTGCCATAAGAAACGGAAATGACATCTGCCTGTCCGAGTGAGAACGCTGCTGCCGCTTACCAACAAGTGGCTTCACCGCTGTACGAAGATTACTTAAAAGGTGGCTATGCGCTGTCACATGCGCAGCCAGAACTCACCCACTGATAGGCCTATATTGCGTAAACAAGTCGATGGCTATAAACCAGGCCAGAGCGCTTAGACACGAGTTCGACGGGCCAGGCATCCTTGGCAGTTACGGGCCACTCCACGGTGTGCGGCGTCCGTTCATTTCGCCCCACGTGGAGCGGGAAAGCATCTTCCTTCACAGCCCCTTGGACAGGCGCTCCGCCACGACGCTGAGCGAGTCACCGGTGTACGCGTTGTTGACCTGTATTGTTTCGTTGCACGGCAGGGCGATAGTAATGATGGGTATAGGCTTCATCAGGCCGTTTGGTCTTTCTTTCATCACGGATACAATGTAGCAGGCGTAGGGATGTTAGTTCTTTTCTCCTGTGACACAGCACGAATGCATTCGGACATGTAATGGTACCCGGATGTTGGTTGCTGCGCGGCTTGGGAAGTACATGGCATGTGTCTACAATGTTGGTATTTCAGCTGTCTGCTGCTGCATACCTGGGCCAGCGTTTCTGTTGATTGATTCGAAATGACCCCAAAGGTGGCCAGGACTACGATGCCCAGTGCAGCAGCGACCACGCCGGCACCTGGTGGACAGGGATAGCATATGCACAGGGTTCTAATTCAGTGTGCTGCTGGTTTGTTGTGCTGCTGAGGCGGCGGATAATATTGGGGTGACCTAATGGGTGTTGCATGCAAAGCTGTTTTTAAGTATTGATGGCCTGGACAGTCAGTATTTGCGGTCTGGATAAACGCAAGGCTTCCTGCAACCGGGCCTCCTCTCACCCTGAACACCGCCAAGGCCGGATGAAGCTACAGCGCTAGCGGTCGGTGAGCTGTAGTACGCCTTGCTCTGCGGTGGCGGATGGCGGGGCAGCAAGTTGCAAAGCGAGCGAAGGTCTCGAAGCCAACAGGGATATCCGGCAATCCCGCTTCTACTCTGCGCATAGCGACACGCTCCGCACATAGAAATCCGTATGCCATTGAGACACTTTTCCTCCCAACATCCAGTATCGAATTCGAGTATCCAGACGGGTCCCAGACAGTTCGTGGACGTTCAAAGCTGCTTACGCTTGTGGGAAATATGTTCTGCCGCCCGCTGTTGTCCTTGCCAATGAACCCACGCTCGTCAAGCGACCTGCACGAAAAGGTATTATTAATTGACCTGTCTCATATCGGCGTCCTGAAGGAACACTCGCCAACCGTTCCGCTGTAAAGCTTTACGGAAGGCCTGGGATACGAAAGTGGAGGATGACAATAACAGATCATCCCACGTACCCTCCACTTGGGGGCTTCTTTGCATAAAGGGTCACATTTCGCAGCTTGTTCCGACCTGGCGTCGCCAGGACCTGCGAATAATCCTCTAAGCTTATCACTTTCATAAAAGAACGGGAATTGCACCTAGACGACATCGCATTTACCGTGCGAGTGCAGGCGGCTGGTTTGCACAAGGACAACATGATGTCGCTCCTGTCGGCTTCAGGAAGAATTCGCATGCGCAGTGTAATTATCAGTTTAAAAGTAGTACATGAAAGTCCCAGGATTTGGTTCTGCTTACGTGGCGACTACAGCCACGCAAGCCATTGCAACGTTTAACTGCATACCCTCCACCGTAGCTCTTGGTCTATTGCCAACGGCAGATTTCCATACAGTTACTGTGGATCTTTGGAGGCAGGCTGTATAGTCCGGTGATGGCTGCCACTATTGCTGCGGTGCCAGATTAAGGCTAATTTCATGCTGGCCAGAATCAAACACGTTGGTAGCATGAAGGCGTCCTGTAAAGGTAACAAGTTGGCGATCATAAGGTGGCTATGCCGCAACACAGGTAACACAGGTTCGCTCGCGAAGCCATCCGGCATTCGGCAGGAGCACTCGCAAGAACCAACGTTGACGGCCACATCCCCCCTGCGGACACTCCAATAACACACTGACACTTCTCCTAGTTTCCAGAGTACACGCGTACACGTACATATACTAAAATGGTCCCTTCGTACGCTTACTCGCAAACTGTTTCGTTCATTATGGGATAGCTGCACTACATGAACCAATAGATCCTTTCTATGGTGACGGCTCAGACCTGGACGCCGCTGGCGCCAACACCACGACTGAGCTGACCAGCAAATAACTGTATCGCCCACCACTATTTCACCACCATTCCCATTGCCACACGTGGCATCACACCAGCTGCGGAATGAGAACCACCGTACCACCGTCAACTGCCGCTTAAACCAAAATTGGCTTGACGAACGCCAGCACATCATCAAATTCTCGCTGGCACGCCTACAAGTGGGATTGAAGCAAGAAAAAGGGCAATTTAGTGATGGGTCCTCAGTAAAGTCGAGGAAGCGGCAGCCACCCGACTCACACTCATATCAGTGTTCGGACGTCGGCGATGTGTCTGCCTCAGGGTTTGAGGGTTTTGTTAGGGTTTTAGGGTCTTTAGTACAGAGGGGCAGGCAAAGCACACCCCTATGGGAGCAGGGTCGGGACACGTGAAGTTGGCAGACACACGCCCCCTTCATCCCAAGACATGCATACGCACCGACATCGCCCCCCACCCACCGAGTGCGCCATTCCCAGGTAAGTCTGGAACTCCACGTTGGCATCCAGGCTGAGCAACATCTGGTAGCTCCGACGCCCGAACTCGAAGGCGACCTGTACATGGTCACCCGTGGGGTAGCGGATGAGCGAATGAGAGGCGCCAGATGATTACTTATGGGCGGGTGAGGCGCCAGCGGCGAAACAATTACACAACACCAGCCTAGATAGCCGCCTTGCCATGGTAGGGAACGACTACACATTGTTCCAGACTCTCGACGCAAACACAGGAAGCGAATCCCTCTCATTATCACACTGCCGTGCAAGAAAGCGCTAAGATGATGTATGGAAGGGTTGATCTCTGCGCTTTGCCAGTCCGGCCGCCATTCATCCTTCCTTCCGTCTGCGCGAGACCCAAGGGCTCCAGCACACACCCAGCAGCAGGTATTCCCCCCATCAGGCAGCCGGCCCCGAACCCTTGCACATGTTAACATTGCGTGCCCAGCTTTCCCCGCTGCCACGCTGCGTTCCAAGCTCGACACCCCAGCCATGTCGCGGGGCTCCATCTCTCGTCCCTTCTCAACTCTCAACTGTGTAGCTCCCTCACTCTCTCCCTCCCTCCCTCCCGGCTACCGGGTGCTTCCAAGGTCTTGTCCACCTACTGTCTGGTCCGCATCTCCGTGGCACATGAAGATGGGTGTCTTGGAGTTGGCCTCCGAAACCAGGGGCTGCTCCTTGTGCAGTGGCACGTAGGCGCTCAGCGCTGCGGCGACCGAGCAAGGAGAACCGAGTTGCGAGGCAAGACGGCGAAAGCAGTACGAAAACCCAGGCGCCCACGCACGCATCGCAACCGGCGACGACCAGCAAGTTTCGGAACCGCGCCAAGCCCCTTGGCACAGATGCACATTCAAGCCGGGCCCGATACATTGCATAACTCGAGCCCATGACTATCATGTGGTAGCTGGGTTCCCTGGTAGCAATGCCGGGCGGACGAGCAAGGGCTCGTTCCGTTGGAGATATTCCCGATCGAAACTCCCCTCGCATGCTGACCCATCAGAGCGTTGACCACACTAAATCAGGCCCAATCCCTGCGCCCTCCCTCCGCTGAGCGACCTCTTCCTCATACCCCTTTCCCCAGCACCGCGCACCCTACTCCACTCTACTCCTTTTCCAATCGACCAACCCATCTCGTCCCATCCCGGCTCTACCGTTTTACCGCCCAATGTGTCACTTCCTGAAACTGCCCCCAGGACGCTGCCACGCCGCACGCACCGACAACCCCGCCCAGCTGAATGCTGGACCGCAACATCATGAGCGCCACCGCGCCGCCCTGAGAAAAGCCGCCGATCACTATCTTGGTGGAGGGTATCCCCGCCGCGATTTCCCTTTGGATCAGCTCCTCCACGTATCTGATGTCCCCAGGGGGAGAAGCAGAAGGGTGCAAGGTGCCAACAGAAGAAGGGCAGGGCAGGACAGGATGTCTGAAGGGTTGAAAAGGTTCCCGGCTGAAAAATCTGATTCTACTACGTATGGTGAAATGCCGGGCGTGTTTGCCCTCCGGCTCACCGTTGGCTTTCCCTGAGCCCGGCCCCGTCTTCGCCGCCCTGGATGTCCTCCAGGGATGCGATATCGTACCTGCGGGACAGGCATGCTTATCAGGAGACGGAGACCACGCGCGTACAGCGAGTGGCAGCAGCTGACTTGCTAAGGTACGTACCAGCCGGGCATGCTCATGCCAAAGTTGAGAGTAATCGGGCGCCGTGGCGCATGTGGAAAGATGAACTTGGTTCCTGGAAGAGATGCCTTGTACATGTATCTGTAAGGGAAACGCCCTGTTGTAATCCTCGACACCATATATTTGACCGTTTGCCAACACGTAAGGAAACACACCCTATATCGCTCCATCCATCACCAGTATCGCCAAGCCCATGTAGCATGATGAAAGTGCTAGTATGTGGCCCTGATGGATTAATCTCAATGGGCCTTGGATAGTTTAGCGCCATCGTGGAATGGGATGCACGCACACGAGTTGTAAAATTAAAACGCTTCTTAGATGAATGCGAGAACCTGGCTGAATGCGACAGGCCTCGCGCAAGCATTATTCCGCTAAATCCGGCCAGCACAAACAATACCAACACGTGGATCAGCGCCACCGTGCCGGTGTTAAAAATGCGAGTAAAACAATATCCCCATGCTGCAAGCATCCGCAATTGGATTATTGCAGTACGGTTCGTTGCCACAAACGGACGCCCGTGTACGGCACGGAGCCCGTCCTAGATGCCGTGGTGTTGTGAGTTCCTGCAAAGCACTCGGCACCAATCAGCTGCATCTACGCACTTGCATCAGATACAAAGTCGACATCCCTCCTTTCCGCATGAATTGGGTAGACGGCAATTCCCCGCATCGACCCCCTTGGCAAGCCAATCCCTTGGCTCAGCCAACCCTGCCACTATGAGCCACTGTAACGGACTGCAGAGCTTCGACACCTCATCTCACCAGTTCCAGGGCGTCTTCAAGGAGGTCAACGACTTCGCTGACCACGCCCCAGGTTGCGGAATCGGTGACGACGATGATGACCTCCTTTCTTGGAGGCTGCACCTCGAGCGTCAGGTGGATCCATCCGCCATCAATCCTTAGGCAAATGCGATCGTGGCTTGGATGTACTTTTGTCGTGTATCTCCTCGGCCCGTCGCCGCCCCGCAACCAATAGCAAAATGGCAGATTGTGCAGTGTGCTCATGGTCCGACGGTTCAGCAGTTGGAACGGCGCTCCCTAGACTATCCATACCTTCCCATGCTACACACGCCATGCCACCCAGTAGACCGGCTCCAACATCGGGGCGCGTTAGGTACACAGCCTCATGCTATCCATTGGTCCTCCTGACCTCATCTTACTCGCTGCTCGTCCTATCGTGGCCCCGGAACAGCGGGACTCTCTTCAGGCGCCTCCATTTGCGCCACCTTTAGCGCTACAACCTTTCGCCTTCCTGGGTCATTCAGATACAACACGACACACTCAGATGCAACGTGCCTTCCTGTACGAGCTACTTCTTGCTGCCCTTTCCGGCACCCTTTCCTTGCACAACCCCCAAACAGAAGCAGCTCGCTGAGGAACGCCAGGAGCAAATGAAGCTGCTGCGTACTTACAGGTAGGAAGTTGTACCGACCTACGGGGTCGTTTTACAAGCCATGCGCAACTCCGAACCCCCCACTTACATGAAATTCCAACTCCTACTGGGGGCATCCTACTGGCGACAGTGCGTGTAAGCCGCACCTTAGGACTGGCATCTTCCCTTTCCACACCTGATGTAATAAACGTACAGAGAGACACAGACAGACGTAAGCGATATTCCCTTCCGACAGAGATGAATAGCCTTACCCTCCTTAGCCCGGAATAGCCTTACCCTCCTTACCCTCCTTACCCTCCTTAGCCCGGAAACGCAACGCACGTGTG
>NW_003307568.1:16521-25469 GCF_000143455.1 Volvox carteri f. nagariensis | reverse complement strand
GGCGTTTCCGGGCTAAGGAGGGTAAGGACCCTCTGGGGGCAAACAGCTACGTCAGTTCTTGCTGCTGCTGCTGCTGCTGCTGCTGCTGCTGCTGCAGGGAGCGGCGCCACGCGGAGCGCAGGGCAAAGTACAAGCTGCACGCGGCGCGCGCGGCTGCGGAGCAGGGTCCGGGGACGCCGCGTGATGGTGGCGCCGGGGGAGGCACTCCACCTTGGGACGACGGTAACCAGCCGGGTCGGGGGCGTGAGAGGCAGCGGGGAACCCCGGAGGGAGAGCTCGCTGGGGCGCCCGCCAGCATGGTCAGCCTGTGGCGCGAGCTGGTTGAGAGGTGGGTGCCTTGGTGGCTGCGGTCTGCTGTCTGTTTTGAGGGCCGTACATTTCTCAGATTTGGGTCCCCCCTTCCGTAGCGGCCCCAGGAAGGCAAAGTAGCGGTAACCCCGAAGGGACGGCGCGTTCTTCATTTGCTAGCGTTGCCTGCTTCCGGTGTGGGCGTGTCTCTTCCGCCCGACCTGCAATGCGGTGCAGGTGGGAGGCTCTCCACAGGCTGGTCCAGGGTGAGTCGCTGGACGATGGGGAAGGTGCGCCGAAAGGGAGCGGCTCGGGGCGACAGCAGGCGGGCCAGCGCAGCTCTGGTGTGAAGCCAACAACCGCTGCCGCCACTTCAGCAGCAACAGCGGCAGCAGCAGCAACAACGGCAGTCGCGACGGAGTTGACACCTTGCATTAGGCTACAGATCAAAGACATGCCATGGCCTCCTTCCACATCGGGTAAGCACTTTCAGGCCTCTCCATCGCCTCGTTTTCTGCGGTTTTCCAGGTGTGTGTGCTCCATCCCAGCCCTGATCGCTTCACTGCCACCACATACCATGCAGCCGTGCTTGTCTTCAGAGCCGTGCACATGGAACCGGTGCGCTGGGAACACAGACACACAGAGCGCTAGCTGGTGTTCCATTCCCAACATGCAGCGAGGCTATCGAGGTTGTTGGAAAGCCCATCTCCATGTGTCACCTCGTGTCGGAGCCTCAACTGTACCCAATCCAAGACACTGAACCCCCCTGGAGCCCCATCACCCTTTCCCTCAAGGAGTTGTAGCCAATCCAATCCGGGCCCCTCCTCCTCCTCCCGCCAAACCCCCCTTTCCGCCGCTTCCGCACGCCTCCTTTGCCTCGCAAACCGCCACACGTTGAGCTTTCCTGGCATATCCGGCCTTAGGAGGATTCACCCCTTGCACTTGTCTTCCTCCATCCTACCCCGCCTACTTGCTCGCACAGGCCTGCTGCAAGGCCTCGCTATGCTGGAGGGGGACGCGTTTTCCGCCACCGCCACCGCGGCCAGTCGCAGGAGCAATTCTAGAGGCAGCAACAGTGGCAATGGCGGCCGTACCGCTTCACCGCGCTCTGCTCTGCGGCGAGCTTACCTGTCCGCCGTACGGCGCTGGCACCCGGACAAATCCGCCGCGGTGCTGGCGGCCCTGCCGCCCGGTGAGCGGGACACGGCACGACAGCGGCTTCTGCACTTGTGCCAGGAGCTCAACCGCCAGTATGAGACCCTCCAAGATCAGATGCAACGTGGCGGCATCTGACATGTACATAATCCTGCCGCACGGGGATTGGAACGTACGACATACGATGCAGACGAGGAACGGGATGCATAATAATTGGCAGGCAGGTCGCTTCCCCGCAACCTGGATATCAAGTAACAAGTCGGGTGTAAGTTTCCTCGAAGCCGGAAAAAGGGCAGGTGCCCCCTGGATCCGTACAGGCCGGTAGCTAGGGTAGTGTCAACGTGGTGGGAGCTGTGCTTGTTGCAGCAGTGCTGATGCTGTGGGAGCTATGCTTGTCAGAGCGCGGGAGGCAGGAAGCCGGGGCTCATAACCTGTTGAAGAGATGGTGTCTCTCTGGAACCTAGCAGACACGGCTAAGAGTCATTGGCCGTTATACGTAGTCTGGAGGTCCGCGACCTGCCACCGACAGTCCCTTGCTTAGGCGTAAACGTATGAGTCTGAGGTGCCGTTACCGGCACACAGCAGGGCCTCGGCCGCCAAGTCCGCGGTCCAGGCCGGGTGCTCAACGCTCAGCAGACACAATCGCAGCTTGCCAGCCTTCAGCCTGTTGGCTTTGTGACCGTTGACAGTTGTTCACCAACCGCGACAGACCTTAGCTTCACGGCTCAGAGCGCGGACCTGTCAAGAGATCTCGATCTATTGGAGTAGATCTGATGGCGCCGTTTGGACGAGCGATGCAGTGCGGCGCAGAGGAACTGTTGCGGTTGTGGTGAATGAAGTAAATCACTCAAACGGCAAGCGTGAACAAAATCATCAAGCTCCACAACAGCTCCACGCGTTCCGAAGTGAACTGACAAGCTGGTAGCCAATCAGGTCCCTACTTTTTCGGAAACGGTACAGTAATACATCGCGGTACAACTATAAGGCCCCACTGCAGACAGCAGGGCCAGAAGATAGAGAGCCGCCTAATGCATCCTAGATAAAACGCCTTCCACTCACCCCGCCACCTGTTGCCGTACAAGCCTGGAAGACCCACCTCAAGGGGGTTCGGCCGTCTCTCGGGTCCGCCCGCAATGCCGAGAGAAAGCGATGGGAGCTGGCAGCCGCAGCTGCCACATACGGCGTTCAGCTCGGTCGACCCAAGCGCCGCCAACGCCAGCTGCAGATGCGTCAGAAACGGCACGCCGTACAATCTCCAGGGCCCTTGGAGGTGCCCGGGAGCACCGGCGAGCTCGGTGGCTGACCAGTCCCGGAAAGCCTGCTAATGCCGCCTCCGCTGCCGTCGCCTCCACTGCTGCCACAGGGTCGATTCGGCGATGCACCGCCCTGCCAGCGGCATCCCCTCTTGAGCTCCAGTCTTTGGAGCTGCCGTACTCCGGCTCCGGGGACATGCAGCACGTTGGCGTGGCTGAGGGACAGTCGTCGCAGCCCGGCTGGGAGATGATCCGGCCGCAGCAGCAGCTTCCCCAGCCACAATGCGGCGGCGCTGGCGGCGCCGGCGGCACCGCTGCCGCTGTTGGTCCCTGTGCCGGTCGACGGGTGATCGTGAAGTCCCAGCTCCTGACATGTAATACATGTGGCGGCGCTAAAGTTGGATTGTCGCAGGAAGGAAGGGTGAATGGTGCGATGGACGACCCATGGGTCCGTTAGGATGTGTGTGCCTGGGTGTGTCCGGATGTCCTTGACATGCAGAAGTCCACAGAAGCTCTGTGTAATGACGGAAGGCCCATCTGAGTATCCCCTGTTACGCCTTTGCTGTGATACAATGGTATCGAGACGGGGCTGCACGACTTCCGCTGAAATCTGCGGGTATCAGCAAGTAACGCCAACGGCTTACGACGGTGTATTGGAAAATCCAACGCTAGAAGAGCGTGAGGTGGGAGGGCTCCTTTGCTCGTGAATTGGCCGAGGACGTCCTTTGCTAAGTGTAATGATCAAGCCTATTTAAGAAGCATTCCACTTGTGTGGTGGGACCGAAAGACCCCGAGTGATGGGTGGTGAGCCGTCTTATCGACCGGCCACCGACGGAAGCGAACCAGATTAGATGAAGGCCCTATGGCGAAGGCCAAACTTCACCGACGAACGATAACGAATAGGCGAATGAGAGTAATGTAACAGCTCATGCTCGTTACATACTTCCCCCCCTAATTGGCTGGTCGTCCCGACAGCCGACTTATCCACGCCGCCACGCTTGCGCATGGAAAAGCAGAGTCGCAGGCACCCCACTGGCAGTAGATAAAGTCCGAAGAAATGCAGAGAAACGAGGAGGCTTACGAACACCTCTCCCAGATCTGGTTTTACGAACGTCCGAGACGGAGGACGGCGAGACAACAGGCGTGACTCCTGGTTTAGGTTGGGACGCGAGGGTAGCAGCTGTTTTACGTGTCTGCCAATACGAACGCAGCAAATCTGCACAGTTAGTCAGGTTCGACTCTGGTTCCCACGAGTCGTACTCTGGACCTTGATCTTCCAACGCATTAGAAAGAACCGAGTGCGACGACGCTTTTGTGTCACGTCACGATGATCAAGGACTGCCTCGACTTCGAATTCCAATTCACCATCCACAATCTCCGGTTGCGGAGGTTTCGGAGCACGATCACTCTCATAGTAAGGCCGTAACAGAGACACATGGAATACGTCATGAATACGCGTTCCATTAGGCAAGTCCAAACGATAAGCGACGTCGTTAATCTTAGCCTTAATAACGTACGGTCCGATAAAACGAGGAAGCAACTTGCGTGGACCTTCAAGACGCATGTGTTGAGTGCTCAACAACACGACGTCTCCAAGCTTGAACTGACGTTCCGAACGCTTGAGATTAGCAAAACGCTTCATACGATCACGTTGTGCAGCCAAACAACGCTTAGCACGCTCAAGCGCACCTTGCATGTCAGATGCAAAACGTACGGAAACGGCGTTGCGAAGAGCACGCGCCTTCTCCCCCCCCACTTGGCGAGCCAAGAGAGAACTAGGAGTCAGAGGTTCGAAACCGTACATCAGACGAAACGGAGAAGTACCGGTAGAGGAATGCACCCAGTTATTCATGGCGAACTCAGCCATGGAAAGGAAACGAGACCAGGATCGATAATCACCGGCAACGCAGTGGCGCAAAATGTCCTCGAGGGTACGATTCACACGTTCAGTTTGACCATCAGTTTGCGGATGATAAGCCGAACTGAAACGGAGGTCGATAGACAGATCCTCACACAGATGCGTGAAGAAAGCGGAACGGAAACGCGGATCCCGATCACAAACAAGGATCGCGGGGGAACCATACCGACGAACAACGGTATCAACGAAAAGCTTAGCAGACTCCACCGCAGTGATTTCTTTGCGACACGGAACAAGGTGAGTCATTTTGGTAAGCTTGCAAACGAAGGCGTAGATTGCCGTATACCCATCCGAATCAGAAGGAAGATCCGTAATGAAATCCATAGTGACGATTTGCCATTTCCCTTCAGGAATGGGCAACGGAAGGAGCTTCCCAGCAGGAAGATCGTTAGAGCACTTAACGCGCTGACAACTGTCGCACGTACGAACGTATTCTGCAACAGCAGAGCGAAGTTTCGGCCACCAGAACTGACGACGAACCAGGTCCAACGTTTTGGCCACCCCACCATGACCCGCCATCGGATGATCATGACAGAGATGCAGAATGTGCGAACGAAGTTTGGAATCATTAGGGATCACAAGAGCATGTTGTTTGTACCAGAAACGATCATGCTTTTGCAGAGACGCCGTATTAGACGGATCGGCGAACCAAGGATCAGACGAATAACCTTCGACAAGCGACCGCTCTAAGTCTGGAAAAGAGGTCGATATCTCTGAGATGACGCCAGCGGAAGAGGCGGAAGCATCCCCACTCGGAGTGGCGCGAGTCGAAATTGCCATCATCAGACACGCGTGACTGTGTCCCGGGAACCGAGACAGAGGATCTGCGGGATTGCAAACTCCTGCGCGATATTGCCAGTCGAACGTGAAAGACTCAAGAAATTCCAACCACCTCGCCTGACGTCGAGACAGTTGAGCTTGCGTCGGGTACGAAAGGTTGGGCTTATGGTCGGTGACGGCAGTGAACTTCGCACCTTCCAAGTAACAACGCCAAACCTTGAGTGCATGAACGAGAGACAGCAACTCACGATCAGAAGTGTGGTAGTTACGTTCGGCAGGAATCAACTTACGACTTTCGTAAGCGATCGGACGACCTTGCTGAAGCAGAATAGCACCTATGGCAAAATCCGACGATAACCTCATAAGGCAGCGACGGATCTGGAAGGGCCAGCAGAGGAGCGGAAGACAAGGCTTTCTTGACCTGCTCGAAGGCGCGATCACATCCTTCGTCCCAGTCCTCAGGCCAGCGAGCTTTGGACGACAGAAGGGACGTAAGGGGAGCGACCATCTGCGAATAGCCCTGCAAAAACTTTCGAAAGTAGTTAAGCAGCCCCTCGCACAAATGTGAGCGGTCGTACTCTGCCGAATAGACCCTCCGTACTTCGTCCCCAAAGCCAGGAGCGAATTTTGCCTCGCGGATGCGCACGTGCGTTTCGAAAAATGCGCCTGTACAAGTGTATGTAAATTTTCTTGGCGAAAAGTCGTGGTGTGTCAGCGCGCTTGTGCGGCAGCATGTTGGCCACAGTTGCACGCGGCAAGCAGGACCGTAGGAATGTATGGCTGTCTTGACGTAACTGAAAGCATATAACTTGGTATGAACACGCGCGCATGGAATGGCCGCGGAAGATGAAGCGCCTGGCGAAGCGGCACTTTTCGAAAAGACGTGGCGCCTGCTTACATACGCAAACAGCATCTTTTTTCGTCTGAAGTCAAAATACAAACTGTCGCAAATTAAAGATAGCATACACAAAATTAAACATAAGAACTGGAAAATCGGTCACAGCTGTGTAACTGAAATGGACGCCGCAGGAAACTTGGAGCAGGTTTTTTCTGTGCATATGGCCGCTCCTGCGTTAGCCGTGTTGCAGCAGCTCCGGAAGGACCTCAGCAAGCAGCAGGCTCAGAAGCTGCTGGACAACCACCGTAACTTTCTTCAGTTGGGCACGTGCAGTTTTGGTCGGCGGGGTCAAACATCTTACGCATTGCGCACGGAAGCCGAGGTGCAGCGTCTCTGCAACATCGCGAACATATCCGGTACGCAGTGGCGCGCTTGCCGAGCACAAATTGAAGTTGGGTCGCATTACACCAGTCCACAAAGCAAGCATGTGCACCCGCAGATGAAAACGTGGCGCACTTCTGGTCAACGGGTGTCGGTCTGCGTTTACGAGGTAAGGCAAGAAACAAGGAGTGGCATAGCTCGGGCCATGGCCGTGGTACTGGCGCACGACCTGTCGTCTAAACTAGCCCGCATTACTCCGCCTCGTTTCAGAACGTAAGTCATGTCTGTCAGCGTTTACGTGGTGAGGCCAGACTAAGGGGCGGCATACTTGTGGTTATGGCAGTGGTATATGGAAGGACCGCTCATCAAGCACCTGCCCGCATTAGTCCGCCCTCTATTCAGAAACCCATATTGTAACATGGTGCCATTTCCTAAGATGGTGACCGTGGATAGTGGGATGTCGAGGACCATTTCAAGCGCCCACCGTGTCCATGTACAGCTACAATGGTTGTGTAACTGTTTGCTGCATAATACCCCATCCTACAGGTCCGCAGGGTGCAGCTGAAGTCCGTGTAGCGCATACACATGATGGCTGCGTGTGTAGTGACGTGGGCGATACCGGTACAGCCGACACGTCATCCATGCGTATCGATGAACAACCAACGACGTTCGCGTTGGGAATGCAGAGCCATCCAGCAGCACCGGTAAGCGTGTGCCAATGTGTGCATGTGATCCGCGGAGTGTGACATGCTATGCAGCACATCGCAGAAATCCAGCGAGCCCGGTTCTGAAGGCACTGCTCTCACCCACATCCATGTCCACACGCATAAGCTTGATAACGTGGCTCCGTGCTGATGCTTGCTATGCAGGCCAACTCCGCGTGCCCCTATATGCTCGCAGCGACATAAGCAACTGTGCTGTCGTGCCGCTCGATGCCCACGCAACGTGTTTGGACTGCGTGCGATATGGTCTCATTGCCGCGGGCGCCACTGATGTGCCTGCGCCTGAAATTCTGCTGGCGACCGTGGTGGCCGCCATTGCCGAGTCTTGGGAGTCACTGCGCTTTCAAGTGCTACACGCCCATGCCAGCAGCCTCCCCAGCACTTGCACGGCGACGCAATACGGTGAAGCCCTACAGCAGCACCGGCTGCTGCCAGGCGACGTGGAGCTGGCGGTTCTTGCCCATGCCTTCAACATTGCGATCACAGTGTTTGACCCGGCTGGGCTGCAGATCTGCTACTGGGGCTCCAGCTCTGCGCCAACAGAAGTGTGCCTCATCCGGCAGGCGGGCCTTGCTGGTGCGCCCATGCCTTACCGCCTGCTGGACATGGTGCCGGGTGTGTGGACAGGGCAACGCCGCCAGCATCTGAGCGGGCGAGCTGCACGCCGCTCCTGGAATGCAACAGCTTTTCGCTGTGCTGGGAGCAACACGACGCTAAAAACTGAACGATTGCGTCTTGGCTGGCCGGCCGGGGATTCTTCGCCGGCCGCGAGCATCTATCGCGCTTCGTAACATAGCCCATTTCCGAAAGTTTATTCACGCCCATGCACTTGCGCAGCGCCGTCAGCACCATGACCCCAGTCCCGTCTCCTCACCTCCTAGCGCACCTTGATTCATTCCATACTTTACACCCCATTCCTGTCCGAGCTCGCGTTCACCGACGAGCGGGCGAGCTGCACGCCGCACCTGGAATGCAACAGCTTTTCGATGTGCTGGGAGCAACACGCCGCTTTCACATTTCCGCTTGTCCGCCTGCCATTTCCATGGCGCTTTTTTCATTGCCGCATTCCACTTGTCACAGCGCCCCACCCGTTACCGCAGCTGCCGACGCCCATGCTCACCATGCGAAGACGTACCGACTCCTCCGGCGCCCTTCCGATTCACCCAGCCCCCTTGAAGCGTCCGGTTCGTACGGTGCCGCGACTTGTATAAATGCAGGCCTGTGTCGCCTTCCATTCCATACATTCACCTCTTTCCATTTTTAAGCTTATATACCAAACTCGCTTTCGCGGTCGGCAGCCAGCCAGCCTCTCGCTTCGCTGACCCCACTTCTACTTTGGTAACCACGATCAACATGCCTCCCAAACTGGCTCGCCCATCCCAACTCCCGCAACAGTCCCTTCCGCCCACCGACTTGGGCGCTTACGGCGCGCCTTCGCCGAGCGTGCCGTCGGGCTCTTCCGCCGGCGCGTCAGCCAAGCCGCCCGTCCACATCGCCGACCTGTGGGCGCAACTAGCAGCGGCGTCGCCAACAGGCGGAGGCCGCGCTCGCTCCACGCCATCCGGGGTGCCGAGACGCCGCTGTCTTTCAAGTATGCCCTCATCTTCCGTTGC